>NC_069112.1:60520403-60578739 GCF_025612915.1 Magallana angulata
TCGAAGAAACCACAGACAGTTAGGCTCAGTAGTGAGCTATATGATGAATTGGTTACAATTACTAACAATGGCTAGTTAATGACTAATAATGACGCAGCGGGCAGGGACAGCAATTCTGAGACCCCGGGGGAGAGAGCCCAGGGCCATTTATTTATACGGTGACAGTGAAGCTGCAGGAAGCCAGAAAGTGAAACTTATAGACTTTTACAAAATAAATAGACTTTCGAGTAATGGAACGATTCATTTAAGGATCATCGATCCCTGAAACCAACCTGTGAGGGAAGTCTAGATTGGAACTACTCTCGCGACCAAAAACGAGGTCTGGTATGGATAACATCTCTCCACTGGGGGTACCAGAGTCCTCCATGTAAGCTATATGAGGAGGTAAAGTCCCCAGGTCCAGGGAGGAAAGCGGCACGCCTCAACTTAGCCATGTCGGTGGGTCGTATGGCCACCTGTCTGACGACCGAGGGGATGCGCGGAATGATCCGCTCAGCCAATATCCACCCAGGGTCAGCCAGTAGTATGCAGGAAACGGCGAACAAAGTCGGGGAAAAATACGGAAACAAATCAATATAGTATGAGAGGTATTCATAAAAAAATTCAAGAAAACACTACAAATTGCGGATTTCCTGCAACCTCAACTATACGAGCGGAGGGGGACGCAAGATACAACAATTCAACATTCAGCGCCGTCGGTAAAACTCCTTTTCAGGCAGCAACTCAAGTGACTTGCACTATGTGTGAAAAGGTAACTAGTAAAAAGAGTCTTTGCAGTGTTTTGTGGAAACAAACTGTGTAAAAAAGGAGAGGTCCTGCGAAGGAGAGGGGCGAATGTTACCTGTCCAGACCACCCAGACTGTACCGCAAACGTAGCTGCAGATACGTACATCGGAAACTAAAAAAAGGTGGACGGGAGAGTGCATCCGTGAAATCCAGCGGGACCCCCATCCTCTTACTGTTTCACAACTCACAACGGATGGAGACAGCGCCGCCGCAACAGGGGCTTCTGAAATACAAATGCAAGGAAAACCTGAAGAGAACCTGAAGGACTTGAGACATTTCTTTGAATCGCTAAGGAAACAGACTAGCAAAGCACCGTTAAGGGCCTCGATGTTTCCTAGCAGAACTAAGACTGACCGTGAATCTGTACAAAAACGATTTGCACAGGATTTAAAAATGCGTTGCAGAAGTGAATACGAAAATGCATACGATCACTTTGGTGGTGATATCGGGAAGTTGACGCGCGCAATGTCCTATGACGTAGACTCTATTCTCATCTGCTACCGCGGGGAATGTGGCCGACCTTGCCAGAAACATTAATTTGCTTGTAAGGGTTTGAAAAAGAGCCTCTGGAAATCATCAGTGTTACCAAAATCTTCAAATTGAACATGAATGACAATGATGAACATTTATTAAGAGACTGTGTTAATTTAACTCTTGGGCCAAAATATTTGTGCAGGATAAGATTTCATACGTCCTCGCAAAAATGTGAATCTGTTAACAGGGCATACTTAAGGTCAAATTCAAAATGTATAACAAATAGTAGAAACTTTGAACCTAAAATCCATAGAGTTGTTCAGAGCTTAAATGAAGGATATGGGAATTCTACCTTTAAACTGTGTGAAGCTGTAGGGGCACCTGTTGTTAACGGTGGGAAGGTTGTGCACCTCCTGAAACAGCAAGAAAAAAGACACGCCTATTTAGATAAAGACAACAATCTAAGTTGTTTATAAGTAAACGAAAATATTATAGAAAGGTTAGATATCAGCTGTATGATGAGAGAAATGAAAATGAATATTGCATTAACTGATCCTAAATTACTATTAAAGTAAGACTAGTACTACAAGATGTGAACAGGTATTTTTCTGAGAAGTTCATTTTGAATCAGTGATGACCATGTAAAGGTAGGTAATTTTGGTAAGTATATATAGGTGAATTTAATACTGTAGTGCAACCTGCAGCGAGGCAATAAGGAAGGTAAGGGATTCTATTTATCGGACTTGTTCAGCATCATTTCACTACACATGGGGAGTCTAGGTCTCAGAGAGGATGTTTTACAGATCATCATGGATGCTGAGTGGAGGCGGGAAAAATTAGAAATATTGCTAGAGATAATTGATAGGGGTAGGGTTAATGGGTTGGGATGTGATTTTTTTGACAATAATTTAGCTACTACTAGGAGAAGGAGGGGGGCTAACCAACGACCAATGTATAGACAAGTTAGTTACATTTTCAGATAATACAACAAAAGTTTTATTAACACATAAAACTTGTTTCAATCTTAGCTCATGCATTGATTTCATAGGAGTGAATATTGTGACCAGTTTCATGACAAAATGCAGTTTAAAAATTTGAACTGAACTGACATCTTGTGGATTTCATTGTTTTGTTGCACTGAAATGTACTGCCAATTTAAACATAATTCACATACACTAGCTAAACAACACCTTTGTTGGGAAATGTTGTCAGATGGTGAAATAATATCAGTCCAAGCAACTTTGAAGGTGATTTTTACAGGAGTTTATATATATGTTATGGTAACTTTTTAAAAAGGGAATATTCAGTTGATTATTGTGGTTTTGCCTACATATTTTATCCCAACTTATTGCTTTAATCTCTTTATTATGATTTTTAATGAAAATATACATACCTGTGAGAGAAATACAGTTTAAATCAATAAATGGGAATACATCGAAGATATATTCATTGGAATTAATTTATTATTCACTCATTTCATGAACTAGAGGAATTTTCATTTTTCGCTCACTCATACATTTGTACTATTTCCCAACATTATCATGCCGACTAGATAATGGCTGATGGGATGCAAAATCCCCATATATATTCTTCTCTTTTTATGTATTGAAACCTTAAGCGACAGAGGGGATGTTTCATTACAGTTTTCATTTCAGTGGATAAACATAGTTTAAGCACAAAGGTATCTTATGATTATTGAATATCAAGGAGAACGTGTTAAAAGCAAAAACTTGAGGCTGAGTATAGTTTTATTTCAGATTTGTGACGGAGAGCAACATTGTTAAAATACAAATATATGTGATAGTTGTTCAAATTAGTTTTAAATGGATTTAAGATGAAAAATATGACATCAAGTGAAAACTATTGCATTAAAATTGTATTTATTTAAGCATTGAATTCTTATTTTTGGAAGTAGTCTGTCCTATGACACACCAATGCGGTGCAGATAAATTGAATACTGCGCGTTAGCTACTAATATTTTTTTGCAAGGAAGATACGTGTGTCGTCGCTGTAAAGGTCTCACACAAGGAATTAATTTCACTATATGTTACTATATAGCTTTAATTCAGTTAATTAATTAACTATACTCTCAGCATATAATTCATGAAAGAGAAATTCTAGTTAAATGCTTCAAGAAAAATTTTAGATCAGAAAAATTACGCCTTAAGCGGTTTCTAAGAGAGATAATTGAGAGTAAACATACCTACCCCCAAATACACGTGGGTTCCACATGTTGACAAACAGGCTCAGCACCACCCAGGAAGTTGCATCATGCGCATCTAAAAAAATAGTTCCACTGAAATTAGTGTGACAATTCCCCTAAAGTAATAATTCTCCTAGCCACTGAGTCCAAAATCAATACTATAGGCCTAAAATAAGGTGCCAAAAAAGGAAGAAAGAAAAGAAATTGTCTCTATATATATGGAACTACTATTGACTAAGTTCAGTTTGATTGGCTATTTCCTTGCGTAAGACCTTTAAGACAACTAAAAGTTTATGAAATTTAATTAAATTTGCAGAAAATGTCTAGTAGGTATCTATCACCTATATGCTAGTGTATGAAAATCTACTTTTGACCCTAAGGGATTAAAAAATAGGAGATAACTCTTCTTAACAGCTTGCTGAATTCTGGAGTAAATTTCTGTTAAAATTCATCTACAGTTCATCTTTTTAAAACTCAATAAAAATTAATTAGTGAGATATTGAGAAAAGAGCTTGGAATGAAATGAAACCTGAAATGTTAGAGTTTATGTGTATGTGCTTTAAAAAAAATTCATCTCTAATTAATAGACATTAATTAGCTAAGAAACAGGAAAATGACTTAAATATTGGAATTAATTAGCAAAAAGTTGTTAATTTTAATTCTAAGACAAAGACAGAGACTGGAAAAAATGGTGCCAGAAGAGTCTTCAATAATGTACCTTGGAGCTTTGATAACGGTGGTCACTGATTAATGGCTAGTGATTAAGATAAGAGGTTCTTAAGCAATGGAAGGTGATGAGGCTTTTCCATCAGTCATCAAAGATGGGGGTTCCTCTTAGAAGACATGGCAGCTCTAAAATAAATAAACAGTATGAAAGTTTACAATACTTAAAAATTTGCACCACACACAACATCATATTATTAGAAAAAGTCTGCAAGTGTACAGTTCAATATAAATCATGCCAAAGAAAGGACCAAAGTGGCTGCATCAACATCAGTACAAAAAAGGAAACATACCTCACAACAAGGGCCAGAAAAGTACAGGGACCACCAGTCCAGTACAGTGTCTATGTCCTATAAGAAGGCTGAGTAAAGAAGAGTTTCAGGACGTCGTACAGCAGCAGAAGGATGGAATATTCACAATAAGCGATGCTGAGCGTAGGGGCAGTCAAATGAAGATTTTGCAACCCGGGCCGAGTGAAGTGCAGCTGGTAGACTCCTACACGGATGCAGAGTCACCGAACCCTAATTCCAGACTTTACAAAGTTCTCCATCAAGAAAAAACTGCTAAACTATGGAACCATGCATTTAAAGAGCACTCACAGAAATTCCCGGACTGTGACGGTTCACTGGACTGGAACCAGCATGGGGAGGAAAAGAGAGGCCTGGCATGGATCCTTTCCATTCGATGTAAGAAGTGCCATTACACCAGTCACCGTGAAAAGCTGTACGAGGAAGTCAGTCGATCAGGAAGGGGACGGAGAGCCGCACAGCTTAATGTTGCCATGGCTATCGGTCACTTCGGTACCAGCCTTACAACAGAGGGTATGCGTGGTATGCTTCTTGGCGCAAACATCGAACCAGCATCAGCCACCAACATTCATCAGACCTGCAACAAAGTAGGCAAAATCATCACTCACGTGAACAAAAACAGCATGAAGAAAATAAGGCAGGACATTCAAGAGCTTAACGAGAAATGTGGACTTGCCAATACACCTATAAGAGCGGAGGGAGATGCCCGGTATAACAATGCCACCTTCAGTGCGATAGGGTAAACACCATTCCAAGCTGCCACACAAGTGACATACACTTTAAGTGAAAATGTTACCAAGAAGAAGAATGTTTTTGCAGTGTTTTGTGGCAATAAACTGTGCAAGAAAGGCACCTATCTTAGAGCCAAGGGAAAGGAAGTTACCTGCCCCGGACATGAAGGCTGCACTGCAACCATTCCTCCAGAGACCACCATTGGAGACGAAAAGAGATGGGCTGCGGAATGCATCAGTGAGCTGCAAAGTGATGACCGTCCACTCATCATTTCCCATTTCACCAGTGATGGAGATAGTGCTGCTGCTTCCGGTGCAACTGAAAAGCAAGGGCATATGATTGAAAACCTCAAAGACCTGCGCCACTTCTTTGACTCTCAGAGAAAACAGACTGCTAAAGCTCCATTCAGCAGTCACATGTTTCCTGGAAGAACAAAAGCTATGAGAGAATCCATGCAGAGGAGATTTGCCCTGGACCTGAAGCTTAGATGCAGGACCGAGTACGAAAACTGCTACAAACACTACTCCGGTGACTTACCTTTGATGAAACGGGCCATGTCAACCGCTGTCCGTTCCATCATCAGCTGCTACCAAGGACAGTGCGGAAAGTCCTGCCAACTTCATTCCTTCTCCTGTCGCGGACTGAAAAACAACAAGTGGAACTATTCAGTGTTGCCTCGTGACTTTGAATTAAGCATGACAGAAGAAGACATGTGCTTGTTAAAAGACTGTATAAATCTGACTTTGGGACCTAATAATCTTGATAGAATTAAATATCACACTTGTACACAAAAATCTGAATCTGTTAATAGGGCATATTTAAAATCAAATCCAAAATGTATTACAAGTAGTAGAAATTTTGAAAGTAGAATACATAAAGTTGTGCACTCACTCAATCGGGGTCATGGAAATTCAACATTGGAACTTTGTGAATCTGTAGGGGCACCTGTTGTAAAAGGAAGTAGAGTGGTCCATCATCTAAAACAACAGCAAAATAGGCAAAATTACTTTAAAATGAAACAAAAACTCTTAAAATATAAATACCAAAGAAAATTTTACAGATCTAAAAGATATCAACTCTATGATAAAAAGTCTAAAGACACTTATAGTAAGTCACTAACAGATCCAAAGTTAAACAGGAAGTAGTTAAGTGGGGGGGGGGGGGGGTTATCATAGGTGGGTGGGTGGGGGGGGGGGGGGGTGTGTAGTTAGCATGTTTGAAATGAAATGTTTGTTATATTATACCTATCATATGAAATTTGTATTACATTCAATGATTGCTCTGTTTAAATAATGTGCACTGAATGTATGGTAATGTGTGAATGATGAGTGTATAAAATGTGAAATGTCCTTTTATGGGGTGCTCAGTTCATGTAAATATGTTATATTTTTCATTGTTTATCTTATTAAAATGATTGCAAACAATTATCTTGATTTTCTTACCTGTCTGGTGTACACAACAAAGAGGACTGAGACGATTGGTTGAAATACGGGTACACAGGTGCCAAATTTCACCGTTGGTGACAAGACAGCATCCCGCATTGTTTATCCGACATTGTTGATCTTTAACAAGGGAGACAACTCCTGAAATTCGAAAAAATGCAGATTAAATAAAAGTTACATGTTTCTCTTTAAGTCTCACACAAGGAATTAATTTCACTATATGTTACTATATAGCTTTAATTCAGTTAATTAATTAATTATACTCTCAGCATATAATTCATGAAAGAGAAATTTTAGTTAAATGCTTCAAGAAAAATTTTAGATCAGAAAAATAACGCCTTAAGCGGTTTCTAAGAGAGATAATTGAGAGTAAACATACCTACCCCCAAATACACGTGGGTTCCACATGTTGACAAACAGGCTCAGCACCATCCAGGAAGTTGCATCATGCGCATCTAAAAAAATAGTTCCACTGAAATTAGTGTGACAATTCCCCTAAAGTAATAATTCTCCTAGCCACTGAGTCCAAAATCAATACTATAGGCCTAAAATAAGGCGCCAAAAAAGGAAGAAAGAAAAGAAATTGTCTCTATATATATGGAACTACTATTGACTAAGTTCAGTTTGATTGGCTATTTCCTTGCGTAAGACCTAAAGTAATTATATATGTTCTCAATCAGGGATATGAAACGTACATGGAACAGCTATATTAACATGTTATATGGTACACTTCCGCTGAAGGAAATAAAGTGCCAGGACTTTTGTATAGAGAAATATTTTTAATTAAGGACTAGATAGTGAATGTCGTAGAATTCCCATGCGAACATTAGTGTAAATAGACACTGAATGTAAATATTTTGTTTTAAATTTTAGGGAAGATGTCATGGATGTTGAAGTAGTTGAGGATGTTGTGGCAGTAGTTGGTGAGGACAGAGCTGAAGATGGGCTACTTGATAAGGGCAATGTTGATAATGAAGCAGAGGTAGTGATGGAGGACATTGATAATCTACTCCTCAAGTAATTATTCTTATGTGTCTGGTGTTTAATGCTCACACTGCTGTTTGAATTAGGAGTTTTTTGTGAACATGTCAAATTTGTTATCTTTTAAATGGTTTCAAGGGTCCATCTACCATTTTAATGGAGTTTGCATTTTGATTTGAACATGCCCAAATTGTTCATTGTACATTGAAATGGAATGAAAATTTAAAAGCATAACATAATTCCAATTGTATTAAACCTTGATGCATGTGTATATTGCTTTCTCATTTCCAAGAAATTCATTTATGAATATAGAGATCTTATAAATTGCTGATATATTAAAATGTATGTATGTCCTGTATTCTAGCGAAATGTGCCAATGATGATGGATACTTATGCTCTGTTCAAGGATATCCTGGTTAATCTGTATAAATAGAGAAAATCCAAATCAGTAGCACTTATGACAAAATATTTCCCAACATTTCTGTTGAATAAAACTGTTTTATTTTTAGATCGTAAAAGAAGGTCTTAACTTAGACCATGTTGTCAACTGTTATTTACCTGCGTCAGTTTAGCCCAGACATTTGATTAAGTTGGGCCATCTGAGCATTTTATACATTAAATTGCAACACCGCGTGCCAAATCAGTTGCTGGTTATCCTGTTCGGCAATAATTCTTGGAGAAGAGTTATCACCATAACAGGCCAAACAGGATTAGTAGAACTAACATTGTGGGGAGATGACATAATTAACAAGATTAACCAAGAAGGTGTTTCTGTTGTGGTGAAATGCGTAACAATGGAATATTTTAAATTGTCCATTTCTTCACTTTTAGCTCATATATCTTAAATCAATTCTTTATGTGTTTTTATTGGATCTGCAGTTATATCTGTTTGGAAGACCTCAAGATCAAACCTTGTTGGAGAGACCGTCTCTGATACATATAGCACCGTCAACAAGGAAGTGAAAAACAGGCTTAACCCTTGAACATCATAAAAACTTCTTTATACATGTACATTGTACCACGCAAACTCAATGCGGCTACGAGCCTAAAAATGACAAAATTTTAAGTATAGCTTCAATTTTTAAAAATTAAGTTTACAACTAGAAAACACCGTGATTAATACTTTTTTTTACAATGTCTTATTCAATGTGTTGAAACTAGACACCCTGGCATAGTCCACTTCAGCTGATCAAAAGCAATAAATCTGTAAACCCAAACTCACTAGTGATTATCCGATGTGATATTACCTTATTGACAAAGTCGTTATTACACAGGAATTTGATGTAAGATTTATTTAACAAGAGGCCCATCGGCCTCATTGCTCACCTAATTAAACGTTCATTGTATTATTTGTTTTTCCCAATATTTCAGACAATGAGGTGAAACACTGCAAAAAGAAGAAAATGTCAAGCGAACAATTGGAAAATGCCAAAAGAGCTGTTTTTGATGATTTACTTTATGAGGATATAACGCCTCCGGATTCTCCCCAACACTCGATTGACTATGAACCGATAAGCGAGGATGAGGATTGGTTGTCAATTAACTCAGAAATGTAAAGAGAACTTTTGACTTCAACAAACAGGGAAAAGATTGACGCTTTGGTGGACAAGATACTGGTGTGTGAGAGTACAGAGCCCATGATTTCATTGAAGATTGACGACCAAGTTAACGTCGCTGAAGAAGACGACTCTGAGTGCTCCGTTGATCCGGATCCTGCGATAATTCCGCCGACATCGGTGACTGTTGCGGAACACTTTATTCTAAAGATCACGAAAAGGACCGTAACATATAATAACGGCATAACAGAAATTGTGCGTTTGATTGTTTATTATTGTCATGATTATGTGTTAAATATTAAATTTTGTCCAAAATTCATCTACCGCTTGCCAACTTCATTAGACTTTTAAAAGGCTTACTTGTTTGCATACAACACAACCGTATTTAATCTTAATGAAATGTAACGTACTCAGTTTTGTGGTAGGTATATAGTGCTATGAAGAGATTTTAACTTTCAGCTTATGAAAGTACTTTGTCGTAAATTCACATGACGAATAACTTGAGGTCGACCTATCAACGCAGGACAGTTAAGGCAACAATTTGCTTTCAAACAGCAGTAAAAGGAGGTCGTTTGTTTAAGCTTCATTTTTTCTGCATGATATATTTTTTAAAACTATTTTTTGACTGATTTTGCAAAGATATGGGTCACTTTAACTTGACCATGTCTTAATTTGACTGTCACGTGACTTTTCATTGTTACGTGGGCATCTTTTAGACAAGAAAATGCTAATTTGAGACAAAAAAGACAAGGGCAAGACAAACAAAGTTTGGAGTAAATAATACGCCTACTTATTTAAAACTATATATACATCATAGAAATCAATGCTCATTCAGTTGTAAAATTCGTTTGTTATGCAAATTCCTAGGAAAACTGGCTACTTGTTGCAAAAATAGCGCGTTCTTGTACATTTTGATTAAAATTACAAATTAAAACTATATTTCTCAACAAATGAGCGTCAGTTTTCATTAAGTACACGAAAAAAGGAAGAAAATCATACCAAGTTCAATAATATCTATAGCCGCCTTGCCCTTGTCTTTTTGCATTTAATTTGACAGTCAGTCAGGTCTCTCAAATCAATACACATTTCAAACGCACAAATGATCCCAAAAGGGGACATAACTCTATAAGCGTTAACTCTTCTGAAATAGGCGCGGTGTCATTGTATCGTTTAATACGAATTTATTTTGAGATTGATTTCATCAGTACATTATGCAAATGATTATTTAAACATAGTGTTTCTGTTTTATCTTTATAAAAAGGGACAGTATGGTTACTATGAATCGCCCGCATTTCCTCTGTTGTAATTATAGACGTAAGCAAAAACAGCTGTGCATAATATTTTAGGTTACTGCATGCGCGGTGTTAGTAGTTTCTTAATTTTTGAGGGAAGGAAAGAAAAATATATGAGACCTAATTGTGCAAAATTATCTGTGGGGTAGGCTGGGTTGGGAGAAGCCCCTCTATAATAAGACAGATCGATCGACATATAACATAATTTAAATTTTTCTTATAATATAAAAAATAACCCCTACCTCACTGTACAATATGGTCAGGGGTATGTTTTGATTATAAGAATATTTCATGTGGGGTGCATGCCTGTGCCTGATGACTCAATGTTTATATACAACACTGTTGTCTTGAAACATTTTCCAGGGGGAGGGGTGGTTCAAGGAATTTATTTGCAGGTGGCCAGAGACCAAGCCATATTATTATGTGAAGTGTTAATTAAATTAGAATTATCCAGGGGAGATGGGGCTATATACACATGAAGAATAATTTTAAGGTTATACTCATTTTCTTTTTTTTCCTTTGGGGGGGGGGGGGGGGGGATGCATATATTTATTCAGTCACAAAATTTATTCTATTCCAATTGCATATTTTTCATTACCGAGAATAAAAGAGAGTGTAAATCCTGCAAGTAGGCAATCAAAAGCCATTTTTGGTTCACATGAATATATAGAATTTAAATAATTCTGAACTTAATCTTATGCGAGGGGATGAAGACACTCTCCCCCTCCCCTTTGCATCCTTAATGCATGCAAACAGCATATAGCAAATTAATATAGCTGACTTAGGTAAATGTCTCCTCTTCTCCATTTCTTAAAAAAATTATGAATAAAAAAACACTTATACTTGGCTTATTTGATTTATTCATTTATACTAAGAAGATAGATTACTTTCTGAAAGAAAAATAATGATAACATGTTCAGTGACAACATTATTTAAAAATTGATATACCCATATATGCATGCACACTCAACAATTTCAATTTCTTTTATGTATGATATGATGTCAATGTGTTTATATTGTATGACTCCTTAGTTTGACTCCTCTTCTTTCTCCAAAAGCACAGTCTTCCTGTTCTTTAAGTCCAGGTTTTCATATTTTATATTCCCAGGACAGTCTTCCTGTTCTTTAAGTCCAGGTTTTCATATTTTATATTCCCAGGAAAAGAGTGTGTGTAACTTGTCACCAATAAGAACAGCATTTATGCAAATCCCAAAACATAGCAGGTACCAGCTGAAATGAAAATGATTTTTCAGTGAGTTTAACATGTAATCAAAATGACTGAAAGATTAAAATGGAAGAATTATTTTCTACAATTTGACAAACATTGGAATTTATTTATCTTGAATAAACATTTCATTCTGTTAAGATTTGCATTCAGGTTTTGCACATGTTCAAACACAGCTTTAAAACAGTTTTTTGATGATCGACACCTTCACCCCTGTTATGTATAAGATTACTGTGGCCCCTTTATTTTACTCGACAAAACCTTAACAGTGCACTTCTCTCTCTCTCTCTCTCTCTCTCTCTCTCTCTCTCTCTCATATTAATGATTTAGGTATACAAGATTTCTATCAAGCTAGTGCAGTTACAGTGAAATCATACCATGTAATGTTGATATGTTCAATGTTGATGAGCAATTTTTAATGATGAAGTATTAAAAATTGTAGGTTTAAAATAACATAAGTATTAAATTTATTCATTTTAAAATTAAACACATATACACACATACATAGGACTACATGTCAACAGCAATTTGAGCATTCTGTTAAAGGTCTAATTTGCATGAATGGGTAAAATGACAAACACTTTAACTATTATTTGAAAGTTTCACATGCACATTCTAAACAAACATACAATGTCCATAATTTTATATAGATTCCTCATTTAGAGAAATCAGATGAAGTGATGACATGTCACATGCAATTCAATTATATTTGTATATTATAAGATTTCAGACAGTGTTATGTTCTGAGTGATATAAAAAGCTAGTAGTGATAATTAATGTGCATGAACATTTTCTATTATTTGGATAAATATAATGTGTAAAAAAAAATTAAATAAACTGTCATGGAAGAATTTTCAACACAGAAGAAACATGTAATTGACCAGCTGTTTATGAACGGGTCAACTAATTTTCAGAAAATCAAATCAGCTGTATATAATCCTTTAGCCTGTACTGTTCTGATTTTCAGGAAACCAGATCAGCTGTTTTCACAGTCTCACTTTGTTTACATACAAACAACTGCATGTATAGTCAGACTGAGTGTAGTGTAAAGCTATAGTATTGTCTGTACAAATGCTATGAACTGATTCGATCGTGTCGATTGAACTTTCTGAAGAAAATGAGTAACAATTTAACGGACCGACAATAAACTTCTACATGTACATTGTACAGTATAAATGTAAACAATGCAGTCTCTTCTCATGTTTTGAACGAAACAACACAATAAGTTAATCAGAAATTCATCCACTGTATAAAAACACAGTAAAATAGTTACTTAGTTATCTGGTCTATTACAAATACACTGTATATCTATTCTACATACCTGATAAATCATCAAAAGATCGTTACCATCCGGAACACCAGCTACACGTGTTTACATCGTCTGACGAGCGCTTTTGGGACGCAGATTCACACCCGTTCGACAGATGTGATATAGAAATTCTTCGTATATTCTCGTTGTTGTAAATTTAGATATACACATACGTGTAATTCGTTGTTATAGGTTTGCCATGAAGTATTAAATCAACCGTATATTTTGTCAAAACTACTGTTTTCGGTGTATTTTCCATATATGGAAATACAGATGCGGGGCATGTATTATGACGTCATATCTCATTATCCCTTCATTAGCATATCAGAGCGATGTGTAGCCTTATCTGCACTGCGAAATCATACTTGAATTAGTGGAAGGTAGGTCATTCTTAAACTAATTCGCTGATAAGAGGAAATGAATTTCTTACTCTATTTTACTTATTTAATTACATTGTTTCATTAGCAAATTCTTTGGGAATCTCTTCTCACAACATATGTAATACATATATGGCATGCTAGTTACATTTATATGTATAATATAGTTTAAATATATAAGATCCTTTCCCCCTTGGTGCCCCGAAACAAAATAAGAACTTAAATAAACTTTCTCCGGATGACTTATTAAAGTCATTGTCCGTTTTCCTCAAATTAATGTTAAACAAGAGAAATATAGATAAATGTAAACTTATTTCAACAAAATAATGATTAGTTTGTGTTGAACCCTCTGTAATCGTATAGTGGTTTTAACTTTAATTTATACCAGATGTTGCATGATATTCTTAAGTCTCTAGTCGCATAAGTCAATCTCAAATCCGTTTGTTTTCTAAGTCTAAATCCAAAACTCCATAATAATGTAAAGGATTCTAGAAATTTATATCAACGCTCAATCACTGTGTCAGATATTTACGTTTTCTTAAAATTAACAAGTACCTTTATTCCAATTTCAATGTAAACGAAAACAAGTGTAAAGGTTTCCAATATATTTAATAATGAGCATGAAATGAGACACACAAAAATGATATTCACAATGAAAAATATCTAGGAATACAAACATTTAATTTACATACCTAACTAAATAGATAAATTACTAAGCCTACCTTATTGTTAATATTAAATCCAAGAAACCCAATCAAATTATAAGTACCACCCCGCAAGGACTGAATGAAATACACAACTAGCCTAACAGATTTCCCAAGTTAAATTTAGAACAAAAGAAACGGAAGGGAGAATCGAGCTATAAACGAGACTATGAACGAAACGATGAACGAGACAGGAAACGAAGACTGGAGCCCACCTATCTACCCAGGGGAGTGAGTTGACTCGAACCTTAGAGAAGATTCCACGTCAACCGCCGGACTAAAGCAAAACCTGACTTAAAAGACACCGCTCTGGGCTGTGTTTCTCTTAGGCAATCAAAATGACTGAATGTAAATATAGCTCGAACTGGTGTTTTCCAAATGATTACATAAAACTACGAAACTTTCCGAATGAAAAATAAATTATTAGAACCAATCAGAAAAGTCGTAACATTTTGCTTACGTTATAAACGTACAAGTGCCCGACATGAAAGCGGGAGACTATAATAGAGGAAAACATTGCTGTAAATCTACCCGTAAATCTGATCGTCGGCATTAAAAGTAATAATAAATAATATGACTGAAAGTTAAGTAAGATATAAATGCAATCCTATCACACTCCCTCCACCCCAAAACCAAAATATCTTAAATAAGATATTAAGGTAAAAACAAAAATGTCCGAACCCTAATAAAATGAAAATTTTGAAATAATACAACTTCAAACAGCCAAGATGAACATAAAATATGTTATTTAATATTAAAATATTAACCCTGAAATAAAAAATATTTATTTGGTATACATTACAAATACTTCTATTAAATGTACATTTTATAACAGATATCACAATTGACCAATGACGTGACAGTTAATATTTTACATGGAACGAGGAGGAACCATCATCGTTGAACTGAAGAAATGAATCGCTGTCTCGAGGGAATGGTATAACATCCTCATTGTCCATTTTCCTCAAATTATGTTAAACAAGAGAAATATAGATGAATGTAAACTAATTTCAACAAAAAAATGAAAAGGTTGTGTTTAACCTAAATGCCCCATAATAAGAAGGGAAATCAGGTAAACTCGCCATATGATACACATAACATGTTTTTGATATTTGCCTTAATATTTTGAAAACTTTGTTATTTCAATGGGATAGGATTGGACTCCTTTTGCTTTAATATTTGTTAATCTTCACTAATTAATTGAATATTCACCGGTTACAGGTCTATTTGTTCATTTCTGCCAGCTGCCATTCGTGTTTTCATAGGTCGTTAAATCAAAAGGATTATCAAGATGAATAAGTTCTGCTGAACCCTGGCAATCGGTATCCTCATTCGAATTTCTGGCATGTGGGTCATAAATAGAATATTCTTCGTAGTTTCGACAAAGAATGGCTATATAAGAGTCTGATATCCGAAGAACAAGAGTCTGGTTTTGTTTCTCATCAGTGCAGATGTAATCAATGTAAAAATGAATGAGGAATTTACAAATTATGCCTCATTCAGAATCCCAACACTAGTCAATACATTGCTAAAGCCATTTTTCTTGCAATTCGTCGATGTATATTCTTGAATCAGCTCTACGGAATGGTCAACCTATTGTTCGCAGAACATTCAAACCAAGACTGCCCCCGGCGAGAAGAATGGCATCAACTAAATTGACCGATTTTAATTTCAATGCAACGAGGGCTGTTATACAGATACTAGAACACTGCAGACCTGTTTTTGCGTAATCAATAATAATAAAAGAAATGTAGTTCATTATACAGTTACATTGTGTAACATACGTAGCCTTAATTCTTTTTTGTTGCAAATGACTGAACCCCCCCCACCCCCAAATAAACTTGTTTATTTCAAACCAGTGAGTTGGTAATCAATGTGTCGCACCTCTTCATTTTCTCTTTTTAGTCTAATTTTACTATTATTTTTATTTATGTTCTAAACATGTACAAGATATTTAGAATTTAAAAAAAAAATTGGGGAAAGGGGTGTTTTGGTTCAGCCCCCATATCACATTCATTTCATACAACTATTCATATATATTTTCATTAATACATTATTTATTCCTATATAAACAGGAGGCAGTGAGTTCATTGCTACAAATTAATGTATTAGGTTTACTACCAATCTGTCGTGGCATAAAAATGTAGGAACTTATAAATAATTAGAAAACGCTAGTGTATGCATAATTATTTGCACATTGAAAACGTGTACTGTGAAAGCCAAAGCATCTGGTTAACTCGTCCTGCACTCTCCGCCATGACGTTAGTTGAACCCCGTTCCTGGGCACCCCGTTCTGGAGAGTTATTCCAATCTAAACTAAAACTAATGAAGTTTCCCTGATTTAATTCTCAAACTTCTTTCTATATATTTTTCTGTTAGGGAGATTTGAAAATTCCATACAAGAAATTGTGACTGGCAGTAAAAATATTTTAAATATAACATGTTTTACTAGTGAAAATGATGATGATTAGGATAATGAAATAAATTCCGTGAAAAAGAGGATTACACATGTTTGTGTTCAAATTAATTGCATTTATTAAGCGTGAATAGCATAGAATAATTAATTCAACAAAACTCCAATATTAACGAGGGTCCACCAAAGTAAAAAAAAGTTAGTGTCAAACCCTGATGATGAACGTACAGGAAAAGTAGACTTAATGTGAGGATTGGGATTTGTCGCATTTTTTTGGAATTCAGTACATTTATCCAACAGCTCCATGATGTATCGCAAAACAATACAGCTGGAGTGTTTACTGGGTACTAAGTAAACTGTTTTGGCTAGTCTTCCTTTAAGAACTGTCATGCCTCGCGAAAATAATTTGCATGTAAGGAATTTAGGGCAATGGTCCATAGTAGCTTACTGGCCTGGTTGACCATTTCCATAGCATCAGAAGTAGCAGCTTGTCAACACAATACAGCGATAATTAGCCACAATGCGGCTATAATCAGCTATCTTTGTGCTTGGACACAAAAGAAAAGCATGGTTTGAGTCTGATGACACTGTTGAGAACATTGAAGGCAGGTTCCTTTTTGTACAGAAACGTCTCACTTTAGTATCCAATGTAAAAAGATGAGCTGGCTTTAATTTCAGTGAGGATTCATCTACATCAATGGTTACTGAAAAGGACATTTTGCCACATACAACTTTTCTTAGGGTTTGCTTTTTGTGGGTTCTTTTTTAGAGGCAACTTTTTATCTTGTTATCCGTGCTGCTCTGGTGGAATTTTTTTAGATTGATATTTTGGCGTCTTTTATAAATTTGTAAAATCATCTTCTGCTTCCGTGACGTGAAAATTGACGTATGATTGCAAGCGGCAAATTAAAAGCCAATCAAGATTTAGAGACGGAAATGCTCGCAAAACAATTTTTGTAAGTAAATTGACAAAAATTTAATCCTGCTCTCGAGGAATTTGCCTTTTCCACTTGTCATTTCATCGTTTCGTGCCTTTGAGGTGTCATTGTCTAGATTCTGTGGAGATCCTTGAACTAACAACTTATTTTTAGATGTTTTGCCTACTTCGGGGGGGGGGGGGGGGGGGCATTTGCCAATTTTTTATACATGTATTTACTAAAAAATGCATAATTGCAGGTTAATGTCATGGAAATGAATAATAAAATGAAACATCATTTACACGTGTTTATTTTTAACAAATGTTGTTTGAACCATATATTTAGTACATCTATATTTACGTATGTGTTAAAATATGTAAAATGCATATGTTGTACACGTGTATAAAATATGTGTGTAGCATACAAATTTTAAAAAAAGTTGTACACATGCATTATATGTGTATGTCACATAATGTAATGACCAAGTGACCTAGGGATAATAGAAGATCCCGACCCTCAAATGATAAAAAATACTGACTTTACATAAATGATTTATATTTCCTTTCTACATTGAATTATAAAATATATTGACACAATGATTCGTCCATAAATCTGAAATTGGAGGAGAGTACTGTTTATTAAATAGATGATCCGTGAAGTATAGCGGTTGTGGTGAGTCTGTCCTTCTGCTGGTGCTGGTCCTGTAGGACGCTGATGCTCCACTCAATGTCAAAGATGTCTACGATGTTTATCCGTGAAACCACACAAGGAAACTACCAGGAATACTTAGACCTATTAATCGTTCAAATACAAATACATACTTATGTCACAAGGTTGACACAATACCAACACATGGCATATACATAAATACTGCATGTCTCAATGATATACATTTTACTTCTGTTACGCATTACATACATGAAATACATGCATTACTTTACACATGGATACACTTACATTTACTCACACTTTACACTTACTTAAATAAGACCAACGGAAGATATCTCATTCATATACATAAAGACATAAATGCTACATATAGGGAACAGCTGGTAAAGCTATTTAATGATAAACGTGAATAGCTTTAAGTTGAAATTACCGAGAAACTTCGTTACTGGATGTTTTAAGACATTTACTGCATTTATGAAACAATGACATTAAAAACACAATAATAATGACAAAAATAAGGCTTACCTCAGAGAAGCTGGACCATAGGCATTATAAATATTAAAGCAGCAAAGTAAAAATGTGCCAAGACTTGTACAAGAAAAACAGGAGAAGTCTGTGTTGCGTCCTTCCCCTCGGACATCCGTGTCCAAACTGTGCACAGACTGATTTTAAGAAGATGGGGGAATAAGATGGCGCAAATGCCCATTCGGTTTAATAGTGAAATACAATTTTAAATTTATTTTTCCCAAATTAAATCTATTCAATTATATTATAATGCAACTTTGTAAAAGCAAAATTCTAACTATATAGTCAGTTTTTACCATATTTAACAAAAAATAAGAAAATTATTGTCGGAAAGTTTGGTGGTATCGAACCTGTAACATAAAAACCCTAGATATATACGGTTAGTTTATGCCAGGTACTCTAACCACTGAGCCATTTCAGACACAACAAAGGCGGCTTTTTAAATATTATGTGTGACTAAGGTCACGAATTACCGGACTTGTATTATTTTTTCAATACGTTAAGTTGTTAGGATACAAAATTATATTTTTAATGTATAGTGGGTCATCTCTCCACGTTTTTGTTGATTGAAATGGGTTTGTTTTCCATTAAACCTTATTTAGACTATGAGAAAAATATGGAGCACAGACCCACTCTTTAAAAGAAAATGCCTTGAAGTTCTAAACGATAACAATATTTGCAGGTTTTGATACGTATACGCCTGTTTGAGTCAACATATTCCAAGTACTGAACATACCTACAGGTTACAAATCAATGATTCGTTAAATATATATTGTTTTAAATGATTTTAAAAAAAACCCATCAGATTTGTTGATACTTTAATTTTTTAGTAGCCTGTCCGACCGCGTATGGGCATTTTACACGCCTTATCCACCCATCTTCTTTAAAGGTCCAGTGAGTTGACGTTCGTTACAGGCGAATCGTACAGGTAACATTTCGAAAGTGGGACTCACCACAAGTTAATTACAATTGTCATAAAATCATAACAAGTTATGTGTGGCCTTTATGTGACAAGTATTATATAAATGTCGACATTTTCCTATGTAACAGATTACTCTTGAATTTTTTATAATATAAATGATGTGTCCCGTTTTTATTCTTTATCTTTAAAATTCATTACCACCCTCTAGATCCACAACACATTTTTGTTTTTATATTTTGAGTCTTCACAAGTTATGGATTTAAACAATAAATAAATCAATCAAAATCTAAATTACCTCAAAAGATGTGAAAAAAGCGAGTTGTATGTTAGAGGAAATAGGGTATTGACAAGCAAATTACCAACTTTGGATTAGGAGAACCTTAGTTTTCTTTTTTCCTCATCCGTCACAGCCTTATGTGTTGTGTATTTATACTGTCAAAGATCTCTTCGGGAAGACTCATCTGTCGTCCATTGTTGTTGTCTACCAGTGATTAAAGAGATAACTTGTAGAAACTTCAGACAGAAGCTACGTACTCGCCGAATTTTAATTACAATGAGATCACATCTATCGTAAATTTACAGAACTTGCTTACCTTGAACAGGTCGGTTACACTACCTTATATGGATAGCATTATTTAACACGTGACAATATTTTCGTCAAACAGATTCTCCAATCCAGTGAATGAGTTGCAATGCATGACGGTCTACATCGTGTTTACGATTCAACAGACGCACGTGGTTTTTGTCTGCTTTATTCACAATATTTAATTGCATGCCAGAATGTTTGTACATCTTGATTTTTACTTTAGAAGGTAAAAAAAGAAAGATTACGTACCATGCTCACATTGCAAAATACTGTTGTTTTAGTTGATCAATCGTTGCTTTAAAAATTTGATAGGAAAAAACTGCACAGTTGTGTATTGGTGACTTTATCATTCTGCACTAGAAATAAATACAGGTAACTGTACATTTTTAACATACGTGAATAGCCACGGTAGTAGAAATGCACAAATATACAAACGCAGAAGCGCAAGCTGTGTAGCGTATAGTATTTTGTCCGTTAAGCATTCTGATGAATGTCCCTGAAGAAAATATCAACGCGCATTCTAATAATGTTGTCTTAAATATGGGATATCACGTGAAAAAACCGGTACTCGCTGCTTCTAATTCTACAGGAAATCTCTCTTTTGAACATTGACAATGGGGTATTTAAATAGGTTCATATAAGTCCTGATATGCAATATGTTTTAAATGTGAGCATAGAAATTGAAGTTCAGACATAATTGTCCGTATTAATTTCATCAATTCTGAAAAATCATTCCAAATGAGTTTCCAAAGGACAATTCAAAATGGTATATATTTTCAATACGCTTTGTATACACTAAAACTTGTAGTAGCCCACAATGCCTTCCAACTCATTCACCTGATTGGTTTGTCGATAAAAGTAAACAGATGGCTAATTCAGTATGCAAATTTATGCCGACGTCACAAAATATAGTGGTCTCGACCTGTTGAAGATGTAGATAAACTTTGCCCTGGTAATAACTGGGCTGAATTGCATACTGTCCTTTATTTGATGTAAACAATACATTTCATTCTTGAACAAGATTTTCAACAGTTTATCTTTTCTTTCAATCTTCAGCTTGTATTCAGCTTGTATGGCCCAAGGCCTTGATTTAGAAGCCAATCAATGTTTTTGGATAATGCCTCTTCATATTGTTCCTCCGTTGTTGCCTCTTGAATCTAATTTGAGATGAGGAAATAGACATTGCATTCTACAGTAATTTACCAACAATAAATATATAAAATATAGCTGTCCGATATACCATTATTCACCTAATTAAACATATTGTACAATATTATGGGCATATTAGATGCGAGAGTGCGAAGGCGAAAGTGTGAAGATGCAGAGGCATGATAGTAGTATATTGCTCCTTCACCCCTGCACCTTAACCCTAAAGGCGAAGGTATGGTTGATTCCTTGTTTTACGCAACTTCTTAATTTCGTTACTCAACATAAAATTTCGAGAATATTAAACCAGGAATCCCGAATTTCTATTATACACTGTAGTTACACTTGGTTTACATCCGTCAAAAAATTGAAATCAGGATATTAAAATCTGCAATAATTAATTTGAAATCTACAGATGACACGTCTTTATTTACAAATGGATCACCAGAAACTTCAGACGGTATTCTTAGAGAACTATTTTTTCCCGGATATATTAGGACTAAATATAAACTTTTCTAAGACAAAGATGGCGTGGATAGGAAGTAAAATATCCTCAGAAGAAACTGTTCATCACTCGAGATGGAAACTTGATTGGAAAAATCCCCCCTCCCAAATGGTTGGTGATTTCCCATTACATCACATAATCTGCGATGCACCGTAAGAAGCATATCTGACCCAACCATAGATATTTCATCAATGATTCAAACTTTGAAGTTTCCGATGGATTCTTTTAATGAAGCAAGTCTTTCTCCTGACAAAGGTATGTAGTCATTACTGCTCTTCACGTTCACCGGGAGGAGAAGAAATGCAGCATGAAGTGTTTACCCAGAGATATTATTGGCATCACATGCATATTCTGTACTTCATTGTTTCGTTGAAAAAAAACTCTGCAGTAACTGGATTAGATCACAAGACGTCACATCGTTCTTCCCGTGACGGATTTTCAATGTCTTCATCTGAAAGGTCCTCCCCTTGCTGCTGAGCAAGAACTTGCATTGTGTCAGTCCACTTCAGATCTGCAGCAGTGAAAGTTAGAAACCATGTGCATGGACTAAGCTGTCTTATCATTCCAAGCAAATCATAAAACACCTTATTTAAATATGCTGGAGATCCAAGAAAATAAATACCCAGATCAACTCGCACAAAACTTGTCAATTTTTCTTTTACATCTCCGGCTGTGATTTCTGTTTGTCTACCTTTCCTTAAAGCGATTAAAAGGCAAATTTTGCACGGTGATAGTTACTATCACCGTGCAAAATTCACTGTTTAATTATAACTTTATTTTGGACTTTACTTTTAAAATTCAACATCTATTTCGTAATATTTTCTCACAGTTAATTCTTACAAAGTTACTTATTTATTTAGTGATTGACACTTTTCGGACTCTATATGTGATTTCAAAGAGACAGAGTGCCACGTCTCAAGGACTGTTAATCTCTTAAAACAACATTGTGCAATTATCAGATTTTCATTTCTTGGACATCAAAGACTTATTGAGTTTATTTAATTATTTTACATCTCTGAACCTTTCACTCAGCTTACTTATATCATTACCTGTCAATTTATACTCATTGTTAAGATTCTTATAAATAGTTATGTACAATTGTCAGACCATTGGCAAACGTTTTACACGCATTTTTATCGAACGCAAGCGCCAATAATTCTCTTAGCATATATGCGGACGCCAATGAATCTCTTAGTTTATATGCGGAGATCCTGGAAATTTTACAGTAACAATGCACTGTTTTATATTTTACGAGTAAACAATGTACACATCCATACAAAAAAAAATATATGACTCGTACACAAATTATTTTTTTTGTCTCCATAACGAATAATAACTTAAGTGTAAATAAAATGAAGCATTAACTATACGAAATTATTTACATACGAATTGATTGTTTATGTACTCCAGTTCCCTTACGTACGATTTGATTATGCGGGATAGAGGTAAATTTGTTACTTTGGTCCATAGAAATTAGATTCCACATTGAATATTTTCATTATTTACAGTACATAAATGATTTATTTCTATTTATTCTAAAATTTAAAGCGTTTATAAAAAATTTATTTCAAACAAATGTTTACACAATGCTCCAGATAGGAATGCGTATCGTATTCTCATTTGAAAGAGAAACGTTGGGGATAATCGTTTAGTTTAAAACGGGAATAGGTAAGCTTGACCGCTTTCATTCAACGTGTCGCTCTTGCTAATATGATTAAAATTATGTGTCAAGACACAATGTATGCTTGATATAGGCTGACTATAACAATATGCAAAACTAACTCGACCGAACAAAGGATTGAATGAGCTGTGGAAATACTTGATAAATGTATTTAACCACAAAAGAGAGAATGAATGTTAACAACTGTCAATGTTCTTCTATAAAAAAAAGTTTAAAATTCAGATTGTTTTACAAAAACTACTTGTCGTTGTTTTAAGAATAAATCCTGACATTCCGTAAAAAAAGTTACAAAACGAAAAAACCGCACGATCACGCACGAACACGCACGGTAAAAAACGCAAACTATTTTTCCTGATACGCGCACGATCCCGCACGTTACACAAACGATCACCCACGTTACACGAACTATTTAACACGATTGGCTTGTCAACAATAACGTTGTTACCACTGTATAACTACATGCCATTTATCACTATGCCAGCATAGTTTATATGTATTATTTTCTTTTTGAAGGTTCATAAACATAAACTGTCGATTTCCAGGGAGTACCCATGATGCTTATGTTTTCCAACATTCGAGCATTCCTCGTATCTTGGAGACTTTGCCTGGAGGAGGATGGCTTTTAGGGGATTTTGGGTATCCTCTGAAGGATTACCTGATGACTCCTTTCATCAACCCTTCAACGCCTGCTGAAGAACGTTATAATGCCGCCTACTGCAAAACCAGAAATGTGGTGTTTTAAAGGCAAGGTTTAGGTATGTCAATCATTTGCAAATAATTTTATGATCTTCACTGTATTAAACTACTGATGAATACTGTTCACGAATGGTTCCAATGCAGTGGCGTCGAAAGCAAGTTGAAAGTGTGTGTGGGGGGGGGGGGGGGGGCTAGACTAATCCTCAAAAATTTTGACAAGCAAAAAAAAAATTATACCCAAAACCATGATAATCCTAATCCGGGGGGGGGGGGGGGGGTATACCTATTACCTATCCCATCTTTTCAATGTAAATTTAGGAACAATTATCTACGAGAAAAAGTTGGGGTGGGGAGGAGGGGTTGAACCCTCTATAATGGTTTGGTCTAACTTTGCAAAAAAGTGCCCCCGGTTCGGACGCCTATGTAATGTAGCAGTCAGAATTTGATAACAGATGGTACCGACAACTCTGAGGTTACCTGGATTTTTCAATATATAGGCAATACACACTACAGCATTAACTTTCCACTATCTATATCCAATCTTTTTCTTTGGTACCAGTAATTCAATTCAATTCTCTAACCAAAATGCAAATAAAGCTAAAACCGATGGAATAAAATTCAACAGCCTAGAAACAACTATTAAAGGATGGTGTTCCGTCTCCGGAATAATTTTCAATTTTGTCCGGATTTGTGTTTTTCTTTTTTAATATAGAAACGTTGTAAAAACGTTTTGCGTTAGCTGCAGCATGTGCTTCCGAGCACGATTCGTACATTTTATGTGTCATATAGCAAGATTTATCATAGTGGAGTCTGTCCCTGCACAGCGTAAGTGTTAATCGTGATATTTTCTTAATGATAATTTTGTAATTATAGGTTATTTTCTAGTCCAAATATATAACACAATGCTGCTATTTAAATAGTAAGAGGAAATTCGGAATGAACTTTTCGTGGTACATATTTGTACAATTCATACATTTTTTCCTATCTTTTAACATAACTACTAAGTATTCGAAATATATTGATACATCTGTAAACTTTATTACATGTACTTCTGTATTTCCCTACATATGTTTTTGTGTGGCAAATGTTTATTGTGAAATTGTGTCATGATATTGAGTGCATATACTGTTTACATTTTGATAAGTCATTAAAGTTAACAAAGTTATATTTTATACTTATGGGATATATCCTGTTAAAATTACTCATTTTGTATCATTTTATAAGGAATTTCTGTATAAATTTAGAAAGTATGGTCACCAATAACTGTCACAATTCTGCATGGTCTTTTTTTGGTATTGTTATTTGAGATTGAATTGTAATAGTGTGTTTTGTTATTGTCAGTTTTCTTACCATTTGGGCATAATCCAATACAGGAAATCACCTTTACTTTGATGCCTTTGGGATTGTTACTAGCAGTATAAATCTCCGGATTAAAGACTGTATAGATGGAAATGAAACAAAATGTGATAAAAACAAATATAATTTCATTTTTTGGTGGCTTAAATATGATGAGAGAGAGAAAGAGAGAGTTTTGACAAGATTACATAATAAATGAACTTATACATTATTACTGTATGAATTAATATCAAAATTATAATATCAATTAAATATATATTAACCGGTATATAAATAATATATATTCCTTACTACAAGCAGATTTCTATAGACCAAAATAATTACCAGTTCCCAGTAAATTATATAAGAATTATAACATATGATATATAATTACGTCTTTGCAAAATCAAACATTTTCAATATAACATGTTTGTTGTCTTTCTCATAAGGTGAATTTAATCAATATTGATTCATATATATCATTATAAATAGTTAATTTATTGATATGACATAAAATGGTCAAAGTTTAATTACTTCAATCAACAACCAATAACTGCATCATATGACAATATCAAAAGCAATCTACTACCCCACAAAATATATATCGAAAGACAAGCAAATAAATGTTACTCATATATGTAGCCGACAACACACTTTTTGATATCATAATTAATCGATGGTAAATGAAGAAAATAAGATAAGAAATCGCTGCAGGATTCTAATTAAATTTTATGATAGGAGAAACAGAGAATTCTGTTCATGACTGTCCTTGATGTCCCTCCAAAGCACTGGCAATTCTCTCAAGGGCTTTCACTTTTCGTTCCTTCAGTTCTAAGCGTTTCATTTTTATTGCAATAATTTCTTTCATTCCATTCTCTATAATAATAAAATAATGAACATTTATGAATATATATCTAATTTTGTTTACTGTGTCATTACATATGTTTTAAAAAGACAGAATGATTAAGAATATATATGACTAAAGATATTGTTTGCATAAAACTTGAGACTTTGCTTTCAAAAAGATTTACTATTTGTTTCGTCTATTCTAACCCACATCATTCTGGGTACATTAATGTACCATAAGGTAGATAAAAAATAGCAGTAGGTAAACAAAGTATTTCTGGTGATGTTAACAACAGGTTAAAAGTTTTACCATAATCTCCAGCTTTCTGTTTGAGTCCCAAACTGCTCCTATTCTTGTTCTTATTTGCTAAAATAAAACAACCAATAACTCTAAATAAATCAAGCCATCCCTAAAGAAAAATGTTTGTTTGGAATTATTGTTCCATGAGGTCATTAGACCCAAGAAGGAGGGGATAGAATTCTATTTTATTTTTCAAACCTGAAGCTTAACTTATTAAAAATTGTTCAAAAACAACTATCTCCATATGACAAAAAAGTTTGGGTTTTTTTTTTGCTTTTTAAATTAAAATCAACAATTAAAAATTTGTTTTTGAATTATCTAAATTGACATCTACTTTATTTTATATGAAAAATAAATTTATTTTTCAACAAAATAAATCTATTATGGTCAGTTCAGTGACAAGAAACAGGAATACTTTTTTTTCGGATCTAAGATAAAAAATTATTTGGCTTTAAAAATCATAAATCATATACCTACATGTACATGTAAGGATACAAGATGGAGATGGAGACGGTGACTCCGAACATTCATTCTCAGGTATAATGTCTACTATACAATCTGTAAAAGTTTTAGATATAACAAATTATCAATGAACAATTAAATTAAAACACGTCAAGTATTAAATATCAAGAAAAGAAAAAAATGTATTATTATAGAAGGTCATCATGACTGGCTTTGTGATGCATGCTCTCTCTCTCTCTCTCTCTCTCTCTCTCTCTCTCTCTCTCTCTCTCTCCTCTCTCTCTCTCACAATTATACCCTATATATAAATGCATGTCACTCTGTACTTTTGAGAATAAAAGAGATTACTATTTTAGTTGGAGTTGAGCATTGTGATAAACTTGTCTATTCAACGGAATTGAAACTCTTTCATCGCCATATATTTGTATGCTTATGAAAAAATGCATGCATACCTGTGACCTGATCTGATGACAAAGTCCAGCTACATGTATCTCCCATTGCCCCGGGGTTTTGGATACCTTCAGAAATTGTCATACATGTACTTGAATCTGTCCTGTTACCTTAATGTTAGGAAAAAAATCCAAATGTATTTATAATGACTAAATAATTGTTGATACATTGTATAATCATGTTATAAAAAAATAAATTCATGCTAAGTCTACATGTACATTAAATTTTCTTCTGTTTACAATTACCAAATACATACTTTTTCAATTATTATTGTTTAAATCCCCCCCCCCCCCCAAAAATAAATCTTTAAAATACCTCTGTCCAAATCTGTCCCTGTATCAGCGCCCCCATCGAGACCATGAATCGCCACCAATGGAATGGTACCAAGAATCTAAGGGAAGACAATTTGAAAATGTAAATCAATCAATTACCATTCTCAATTATGATTTGAACATATTTTATTATGCAAAATAATATTTACATAATAGGATTGGGCAGCAGGCAAAGCCTATTTAAGCCTTCTCCACTAGGTACAAGGTAGTCATATGTATAAAATACAAGATTGTGGAGTTAAATGATACAATTAAGAATACATGATTTTTTTGTGTAGCAAAGTGAACAAAAGAAAAAAAAGAGGGAAAAAAAAAAGATAAAATTGACAAAACCGGTTATAACAAAAGTAGAACAGAATTATCAAGTTTTGTCAATAAGGTTACAGCATATATATATAAATATAGGTATATGCATAATTTTGTTTACATTTTCAGTATATGTGTTAATTACATTATTTTCTTTACACAAATCTTCTGGATTTTTTAATGTATTCATGTACAAGCTTGAACAATTTAACATTTTCATCATATGAAACATCATTATCTCCATACAGTAATAGATCTAAGGTAATTGGTTTTTGGAGATTTAACATAGATATTTGATGAAAGAGACAATTTCTTTCATCTTTATATTTTGGGCACTCAAAGAAAAAATGATTTGCATTTTCAGTATGAAAACCACAATAATCACAAACAGAATTTTCTCGAATAAAATCACAAAATAAGTCAGCATTTAAACTGCTAGCATTATTTCTTAGTTGACAATGTATAATGTTTTCCCTCCGATTCCCTAAATTAAAAAGTTTTGTTGGAGTCTTAAAAAAATGTTTCTTAATAGCATTTGAAAAGCAAGCCAACTTTGGAAGACTTCTAATAGCTAGTGGAAGATCATTCCATAGCTTAACTGTAGATGGTATGAAACTTTTTAAATAAGATGTTGTTCTGGCTTGAGGGATAGTGTAAGTAGATTCATCATGATTTCTTAAAGGATATGGGGTTATAGGTGGAATACATGATTCTAAAAGATTTTCAAGGTAAGTAGGAACCATGTGGTTTACCATCTTATAAAACAAAATTAGTTTGTGCACTTTTCTTCTTTCTGATAACATATCCCATCCCAATTCATAATACAACTTTGTTCTAGAGGAATTGATTCTTAAGCCTGTGATAATTCTAGCTGCTGTGATTTGAACATCTTCTAAAAGATCTGATTCCCTGTCATTGCAGTTGTCCCAAATAACATCACCATATTCTAAAACAGGTCGGATAAAGGACAGATATATTTTTATTAATGCATCGCGACAAAGTGTGTGTTTGAGCATACGCAACATGTTTAATCTACTACAAGCATTTTCATATATGCCTTGTATATGTAATTTCCAGTTCGCATCAGACTGGAAATTAAGTCCTAAATGAACATGATTATTTTGTATTGTAATATCAGGACCATTATTACCAAATTTAATAGTAGGATGAGGATAATTTTTCCGAGTAAAGTTTAAGTTAATAGTTTTTTTAGGATTAAAATCAACCATCCATTTTTTGGACCATTTATCTAACTTGTCGAGATCCTTTGTTAGAGAATCTGCTGCTTCCATAATATCCTGATCAACAATAACATAGAGTGATGTGTCATCAGCAAATAGTCGAACATTATTGGACAAGTCAGAGGCAATATCATTAATGTACAATAGGAATAAGAATGGCCCTAACACTGATCCTTGTGGGACACCAGAGTAAGTAGGACCCAATGAAGATGTAAAACCATCTAAGACTACCTTTTGTTTTCTATTCCATAGATAATTTTTTACCCAGTTAATAATTTGACTCGAAATGCCATACTGTTTTAATTTAAGAATGATACCCTCATGCCAAACCCTATCAAAAGCTTTGGATATACTGTAGACGTACTTTTGTCCGCGTGGTATTAATTTACGCTATGATCGCGGGCACAAATTTTTCGCGGAATTTTTTCCCAGTGTACTTAAAGTGCATTTTGGAATGAAATTTTGAAATTGCATTACATGAATAAGGATAATCGGAAGTTACTTCGTTATATTAAACTTGCATATACGTGTACCCAATGTATATCATTTTTATCTATGCAAGCTGTCAAACAAATTTGTATTGAGAATTCACATAATAAATAATTTAATCTCCTAAAGATTTGAATTTTCTGTAAATTTACTTGCATGAAATTTAAACTTTTACCAGCTTGAGATAACGGCACGTGTCAGACGACAAATAGCCCCAAGCGGTTCTGTCTTTCAATGACCCAATTAACTACACGCTAAGACCCGTGTTTTTACTGCAATTTTTAGATCCCTTTGTGCTCTGACTTATAATTGATAAAACTGATCAACTCATAATTTAAACGACATGTGAACCCCTAAATTGACAGTTAATAAAGATCACGAGACGATTTTAGCCAGCGTCGGAACATCTTGACGGCTAACTAATGACTACCGACCAGTGCACAACCGATAATTACTGTTCTCTGTGAACAGTTCTTACAATTTAAGTCCAAAGTTGGACAAATTCTAGGTAATGAAAATCGCTCAGAACTAAATTTATTAATAATTATTCAAATGATTTTTTTTTCATTCAAAGAATCCGCGTAAATTTTTACCCGCGGATTAAATTGATATTGTGATTCCGCGGAATTATGACCCCGTGGAAAAAAATACGTCTACAGTATCACAAAATATGAACCTTATGTCTTTGCCTTTGTCTAAATTGGAAACAATAGTGTTGTAGATTTCAACCAGCTGATTAGTGGTTGAGTCTCCACTTTGGAAACCTGATTGATATTTGTACAAAATGTTATTTTCAAGAATGAAGTTATTGAGATGCTTGACTATAATTTTTTCTAATAACTTACATATAACAGATGTAACTGATATGGGTCTATAGTTATTTACATCATCAGGAGTACCCTTATTTTTAAAAACAGGAGTAACCATTGCGATTTTCCATATGTGGGGAAGTACACCATTACTTAGTGATTATTTATTCTCAATTATAAACAAATTGGGTTTTTTTCTTTATTAAATAAAGATAAATGATGAGAGGGAGTTATGATGTACATCATGTGCATTTTTTCAAGTTCATCTATTGTTTTTGTAACATTTCAAATAGTCTATATATTATATATAAATATATATTCGAAATATTATTTAGAAATTTTACGTTTTAGATAAATTAAACTTTCCATCAATATGCTGTATTTTTAAAAGAATATGCACATATGTGAGCTTAATGTTTACAAAATTCGTATGATATATTTGGAGATAATTTCTTTTGATATTCATAAATATTAATAATCTGCCATTAGCTTAAATACTGAAGTAAACTTACTTATCGGTGATGGTTTCCCACGCCTTTTTCTTCATATCCGAGGTCAAAGATGGCGACAGTTTACCTCGGATGATTTGGTTAAATGACAAACACGCGTCAGCTAAGACACATTTCTCCCTCCGACCAATTGGGTTTTCGTGGCTTTTTATCTGTCATGTTATAGATCTAGCAGACGATAATGGGCTAACCGAAAGTATGCAATACGCATGCGTAGCATTCGTTGTTGGATAGTTTTTGTACCTCCTTCGAAAAAGTTCCAGACGTAAACTACGACAAAGTCTACGTGTGTATCTAAGTTTACGTGTGTGGTTACGACCTTAAGTAAAACGCAATATACGCACACGTACATTCGGACGTAAAGTCTACGTTTACGTCTACGGCAAAATTTACGACCTTTAGTGAAACTGCACCCAGGGTTTGAAAACCAAATGAATGAATTTAATAACAAATTGGAACTATGGCAACATTTATTTACATAAACCTCTATCTTATAAGTTTTTTCAATTTATGTCATTCATTTAAAACTTTTATGTTTTTTCATCATGAATATTGTTCTTGTGTATGAAATTAGTAAGTTCATTCTTTAAAAAAACGATCGGAGTAACATTCCTCCGAACGACATTTAAAGGTTTTCTTGGACAAAGCTAAGCGACAGGTTAACGGCTTTGTTAAGTTCTCTTGGTACAATACTGAGCAACGGAGTACATTTCTCCAGACGCCTTTGTTAAGTTCTCTTGGTACAAACAAATCGACGGAGTAATTTTCCCCGGAACGGCTTTAAGCAGTTCTTTGTTGGCAAAAACCAGAAAATTGGAATGCTCTGCTTTAATACATCTTGGACAAACAAACAAAGAACGATATTTTGTCCTGGTTTAACAAAATAATCCATACATTTATTGCCAAGCACCTTTCTTTCTTTCACGTATATTAACAAAAGATTTGTAACTAGACACGATCTCGTTGCGAGCAACGAGGAGGTCTTCCGTCCGATTTTTAGAAGAGGAAATGACTTTGCCTTTTATCTTCATCAACGAAACATATCAGGAAATGCAGATGTGATCTAAAAGAGCGATGGATGAAGGATTATACACCCCGTTGGATCCCCAATTTAGGGACCTGCCACATTTTATTTCATATCAAATAAGAGGTCTTTTGATTTCGATACATTTTGTGTAAAAAGTTATTTGTAACCGTTCTTGATTTATCTGGAAGAGATCGTGGGAACTGATAACAAACAAGTTTTGTTTGCAGATTGTTAATCACATTTTTTAGCGTATTTTGTTCAATATTGCTCCTTAAAATTGCTTTTTTTAAATTTTGGGACGTTGATAAGTTCGGACTTTTGACCCCTTAAAATCCCTTATTACATAACATAGGAGTAAACAATTTTCATGTTTAGGTACATAACATTTCGATTAACATAATTGCTTCCGTAATGTATTACAAAATATTTCACAATTAAAGGTTATGATTAAAAGACTTTAGAACTCTATCGGCTCCAATTTGAATAGCCAGCCCCTTTTTCGTGATATAAAAAGAATGCTCTTGTCATTTTAAACACATTTTGTTCAAGAAGTATTTAGAAATTATATACCGTTCTCGAGATGTCTGGAAGAGATCGTTTTAAGGGCCGACCCAATAACTCCTTTTAGTGACCGGATAACAAAAAAATTATGGTTGCAAATTGTTAACGACATTATTTGGAGCATCTTTTGTTCAACATTGCTTTTCAAAATTTCTCTCCATTTTCAGATATATAAGATCAAAATTTCGGACTGCTGGCCCCTTAAAATCCCTAAATACATAACAAAGGAGTAAACAACTGTCATGTATAGGTACATAACGTTACGATGAACATAATTGCTTCTATAAAGTATAACAAAATATTTCACATTAAAAAGATATTATTTGAATACTTTAGAGCCCTTTCAGCCCTTAATTTAAAGGGCCAGCCCCTTTTCCCTAATGTCAAATGAAAGTTCTTGACTTTTTAAAGTTTTTTAGTTCTATAAGTCTTAACAAAATACTTTTGAGAAAAAAGATATTCAAAGAAAACCACAAAAAAATCATGACGCTTTTTATCTCAATTTTTAAGCGCAGACGAGCTTCGGTGTTTTTCGTCACAGAACAATGAAAATGCTTCTGTCATATCCACAATCATAGGTCTACAAACCCTGAAAATTTGAATCAAATATCTGTTTTCGTTTAGGAGAAAAACACCGGACAAGCCGACCCTCTAAAAATCGTAAAAACGTCAATATCTCTAAAACGGAAATGACGTCATCAATTTAAAAAATTTCCAATAAAGTTCAGATCAATATCTGTTAGTTCTGAAAGTTTCATTAAAATCAGCCAAGCCGTTCCCGAGAACTCGCGTGCACAAAAATGCGTAAGAAAAAAAAAGAATAATAACTAGACACGATCTCGTTGCGAGCAATGAGGAGGTCTTCCGTACGATTATTATAAGGAAATGTGATGTCATTGATATGGTGGCATGGATCTGCCACCACTTGTCAGATAATTATATTGACTTGTCAGATGATTATGTCGACTTGTCAGATATTTATGTCAACATGTCAGATCTTTTTGTTGACTTTTTCAGAAAATTATCGTATTGCGTGGAAACTCAATGATTTGTTGTCAAAGCGTGTTATTGCCACCAACTGTCATTAACTTGTCATCATAATTATCTGACAAGCCGATATAAAGATCTGATAAGTTAACATAATTATCTGACAAGTCGACATAATGATCTGACAAGTTAACATTATTATTTAACAGAAAAAATAAAATGAAGAAAATTATCATTCATATTATATGTTGACTTGTCAGATAATGATGTTGACTTGGTAGATATTATGTCGACTTGTCAAATAATAATTTCGACTTGTCATATAATTATGTCGACTTGTCAAATAGTGATGTCGACTTGTCAGATGATTATGTCGACTTGTCAGATCCTTATGTCGACTTGTCAGAAAATGTTTGTCAACTGGATGGCACAAATTGGGCGTGGAAACGTTTTAGTGTTGACTTTTTCCAACACGTGAATAAGTGACAAGTCGACATAAAGATCTGACAAGTCAACATAATTATCTGACAAGTCGACATCAAGATCTGACAAGTCGACATGGATATCTGACAAGTGGTGGCAGAACTATGCCACCATACATTGACTTTGATTTTCGACAACAAAACATGATATGAAAAAAGGAGTGGAGTACTAAATTTTTTTTTTGTATCTCTTTTTATAAGTTCTTTGACATTGCTTTTTTAAATACTTGCACTCTTCCAATTAAGATAGAAAAGATGAGAAAATCATTATGTTGTTAGGATATATTAACGTATTATACCTAATCTAGCTTTAATAACCTTTAACAAAATGGCTCTGAGTAAAAGGATATAGGTATAATACTTTAGAGCCCTTTGGTTCCCTAATTTAAGAGGCCAGCCCCTTTTTCTTGATATCATATGAAAGGTCATCTAATTCTAAAAACATTTTGTTCAACAAGTGTTTAGAAATTCGTTATCGTTCTGGAGATATATGAGAAAGAAGGTTTTCGGGGCCGATCCCTTATCCCCTTATAGGGGCCGTTTGACGAAATTTTGAAGGTTGCATTTCGTTAAGAACATTATTTTGAACAACTTTTCTTCTATACTGCATTTCAAAAAAAATTCCTTTCTGAGATATGGGTGATCAAATTTTGGGACTTTTGGCCCCTAAAAACCCCTAATTACGTTACACATGATAAAATCCTTACATTGCTTGGATACATTACTGTAAGGTAAACATATTTGCTTCTAAAACATTTCACAAAATATCTCTCAGTAAAGGGTTACAGATAAAAGACTTTAGAGCCCTTTGGACCCCTTATTTAAGGGGCCAGCCCCTTTTTCTTGATATCATTTGAAAGGTCATCTAATTCTAAACACATTTTGTTCAACAAGTGTTTAGAAATTCGTTATCGTTCTGGAGATATATGAGAAAGAAGGTTTTAGGGGCCGATCCTTTATCCCCTTATAGGAGCCGTTTGACGAAATTTTGAAGGTTGCATTTCGTTAAGAACATTATTTTGAACAGCTTTTCTTCTATACTGCATTTCAAAATATTTTTCCTTTCTGAGATATGGGTGATCAAATTTTGGGACTTTTGGCCCCTAAAAACCCCTAATTACATAGCACATGATAAAATCCTTACATTACTTAGATACATAACTGTAAGATAAACACATTTGTTTCTATAACATTTAACAGAATATCCCTGAGTAAAAGGATATTTGTAAAAGATTTTAGAGCCCTTTGGACCCCTTATTTAAGGGGTCAGCCCCTTTTTTTGATATCATATGAAAGGTCATCTAATTCAATACACATTTTGTTCAACAAGTGTTTGGAAATTCGTTATCGTTCTGGAGATATATGAGAAGGAAGGTTTTAGGGGCCGATCCCTTATCTCCTTATAGGGGCCGTTTGACGAAATTTTGAAGGTTGCATTTCGTTAAGAACATCATTTTGAACAACTTTTCTTCTGTATTGCATTACAAAATATTTTTCCTTTCTGAGATATGGGTGATCAAAATTTTATACTTTTGGCCCCTAAAACCCCCTAATTACGTAATACATGACAAAATCTTTACATTACTTGGATACATAACTGTGAGATAAACATATTTGCTGTTATAACATTTAACAAAATATCTCTCAGTAAAGAGCTACAGATTAAAGACTTTAGAGCCCTTTGGACCCCTTATTTGAGGGACCAGCCCCCTTTTCTTGATTTCAAAAAAAAGGTCATGTAAATAGAAACGTTTTTTACATTACATGTCTTAACAAAATATTTTTCAGAAAAGAGATAAACAAAGAAAACCAGAAAAATAACGACGTTTTTTAAATCTCAATTTTCGGGTCCAGGCGAGCTCCAGCGCCTTTTGAGTCAGACAAAAATGAATACCTAAAGACACATCTACAATCTTTCGACTACAATCCCTGAAAGTTTGAACTCAATATCTTCAATCGTTAAGGAGAAGATCCCTGGACAACCCGACCCTCTGAAAATCGCTAAAACGTCAATATATCAAAAACGGAAATGACGTCATCAAAATAAAAAATTACGTATAAAGTTTAGATCAGTATCTATCATATCTGAAAGTTTGATGAAAATCGGTTGAGTCATTTTTGAGAAATCGCGTGCACAAAATTTGTTGGAAAAAAAAAGAAAAATAGCGAAGAAAAAGAAACAGAACGAAAACAATAAGGTCTTCCGTTGGAAACGGAAGACCTTAATTAATTTACATGTAACATTTAACACCGTGTCAAATTAAATCATATGACGGTTTGCTATTATGTCTCCATTTAAAGAAGGGTCGGTCGGTCTACCAACAGTTTCCGCTCATTTTCGTCGCAAATGATACACATATTGAAATAAAAAAATGGTATACAGGTTTATCATAATATCAAGGTCAAGTTCGATACTGGGTACGACAGAGCGATTTTCGACACAATTAATGGCCCTTGGACGTAGAAAAATTCATGTCATTTGCAGTTTCCGCTCATTTTCGTAGCAGAGGGTGCCCATATTGATATGAAATTTAGTATACCGGTTCATCTAAATAATATCTACGTCAAGGTTTGATTTTGCGTATGATAAAGCAATTTTCGACAGAGTTATGCCCATTGGAATTAAAATATTCCAAATATTTGCAGTTTACGCTCATTTTCTTTGTGGAGGGGGGCATATGTGTGTCACAAACATCTCTTGTTTCATCTGCATTTTCATTTGAAAGAATAAGCTAAAATTAGTGGATGATCCTAAGATTTGGTACGTCTACAATCGCGAAAACACATTTTGATTTTTTATTTTTAATCATGGCCATTTTACTTTTTTTTCCCTGTTGACCAGTAATCTGTTTTCCTTTACAATCTTCTTGCAACATCCTCAGCTCAGCTATATCCGATTTGCTCTATTCGTATTAAATTGTTATATCAACCATTATATCATTGTTACATGTATATCAATCATTTTATCTGGTGTTTTATCCGAGTTCTAATCAATCACCATTCCACAGTTCATTTGTCAATATAAATAGAATGTTCTATCGTTAAAATGACAGATGTCCTACGTACCCGGTTTTACGATAGAATTCGTCCCATATACTCGCTTCGTAGCAAATAAAAAAATATATCGCACTGTCTTAAATACATACAATGTTGCTCTTTTATAATCCCATATTACCACATTAACTGTTTTTTGCAACGAAATCACTGCCACTTTTAACATCACGTTTGAAAATTCGCTGTTTATGGTCACCATGTTAATGATAAAATCCGAGACATTCCGAGTGCGATTTCCGACAAAATGGCAGGCAAATTCAAACGTGTATTTTTACAAAATGCCTTGGTACGACTCATTAAATGGATATTTTGTGGATTAAGCTACATATGCATGTTCATAAAGGTTTGTAATGTTTTTTTAAAAAAAATTCCCATGCAGATTTAGTTTTAATTTTTAATATAATATCCACGTGAAGCTTTGCGACTGCTACTGTTGTGTCCGGAAATATCCGTCCCGGTTTTAATTTTAGTTTTTATTTGTTTGTTTCCGCCCAGTCTATCCGCACAACGTTATTTTTACAGTTGGCGTGTTTTGTCTCCTCATGGAGTAAGTTCTGTTGCCATGTCTTCTTTTTGTGTATTAAATGATCGAATACTCTTTAAATATTATGTACGCTGTGTGTAGTTTGTAAACATTCTGTATATTTTGCAAATTTCGGCATTTCTATCAGCTGTATTTGGAACTGGGTCATCGTAAATATGGCGGACAATTTCAGTCATTTTTATGTATAAACGCAGCAAATGGTTTAGAGTAATGTGTCATTGTTTTTATCCTAAAAGTCTGTTAATGATTCCTAACTACAGCTTTAATAAGACTGGTCAATATTGTCAGTATTTTATTGTGAAATTGTGTATTGATTTTGTCTAAATGTGTGTTATCTTATTTGTATTTTTTTACTCTCTTCCGAGAGGTTTGTGCTATAATAAAGCATAAAACAGTACAGGGGTTGTAAGGACAACAGTGATGAAAAAGAAATATGGCGGACAGTGCCTGTTTACTAGCGGTGTTTAGCTTTAAAAAGATTCAGGTTAGCGACGGAGTGTACCGAATTCAAAATTGTTTATATTTTAAGTTTACACAATTTTAAATGTTATTTTATCTGCACGGGGCAATCAAAATAAGTTCGGGTTTCAAAATGTCTTCAATGATTTCAAATCTAAACGACTCCATTAGAAAAAAATTATATAATTGCGCCCATATAATATATTATTTTGTTGTGTAAATAATTACCATGCCCTAATTAATGTTCTATTAAAAGAAAACAAAATATACCATAAATGTAATTTATTGACACCACAGTAATTAAACAGAAAGAAAACCAATAGGTACTGATCAAAGTTATTTAAAAAAACGTTGAATTAAATATAAAGGTACATTAACTAGCTTCACAGTTACATCCAATGTCAGTTGCATTATAAATAAGTCAGACATGTAACATTAAAAGCAAAAACATATATAGGTATAAATAGGGCAACAGCTGTAGAATTTTAACTTGAAGCGATTTGAAAAGTCACATTAAATAGGAGCAGATAATCAATTCTTCAGGATGCGCAAACATATACATGTATCTGAAGTCGGCAACAATTCAGCTTAGTCATCCGCTTTAATAAATATTAGACAGGGACGCCAAACACATCAACCTCACAAAGAGTGAGAACTTCAGTTGTCTTGGAGATTTTAACGAATCTTCCTTGTGGTGACGTCGAACAGTCGATGACGACCAGCTGTGACGCAGTACCGGGACCAGCAAAGAATCCACAGGTAGTGTTGACATCAGATTCTGTTAGTCCTACAGTGACGGTAACATCACGCAGCAGGTCTAACCAATCTAAATAAAAGTCAAAGTACAGGTGTAAACTAGATGCTGTTATCTTTTGTCTTGTAGGCCTAATGATCATAAAAATATGCACAGTATAATTATGTATTAATATATCACAGGAAAAGCCTTGCCGAGGTGTTTCCCCTAATTACACTTCCCTGTACTTGTTTTAATTTTTATTGTTTTGCATGATTAACTCATACAAAAAGGCTCATATTAAGCAAAATATGATTATTTTGTTTTTAACGTAAAAAGAAAAGGTTGAAATTTTCTGTGATAATTTTTCAAGAAAAATGTGATCAATAAGAATGATTTAAGTTTGACAAGATCTTGCTTTGGCGATTCTAATATTGTTACGGGTCATAATTACAATGAATGTACCTAATATTGACAAATACATTTGTTGAAAGTTAGTATATGTTAAGCAGCTTAATTGTAGGATGTGGCAGGAATAAGTATGCTAATTCATTTTCTTTAGCGGGTTAAGTTTTTTTCTGCAATGATGGCTACCTTAAGAACCTGCATGAATCTCAAAAAAAGATTATATATTATGACACATACATATTTACATTTATCTTTTAACAAATTAATAAATTGATTGTAAAAAGTTGGTAAAATCCACTTAAGTGCTGTTAATGTACATTATGTACATCAGTACGTTATCTAAAAGTAACAGCCAGATCGTATCCCATTGGAATTTGAGTCGGACATCATCTTGATTGTTTTGTGCAGTCCGTGGTATTACGTAGGTTGCTGTACATGTAGGTTTCGACCAATCGATGAACATGTGCGGGTAAATTTCAGTATTGTTGTTTCTATAGAGTTATGAATTTACTATTAGTTTTAATATAGGGAAAATACTTGGTGGATGTAGATATATTATTATCGTTGTAAATCCTTGATATTACGTGCTACTTTCAACTATCTTGATGACTACGGAAAACTTTATAATGTCGTAGACTTTTGTTACTCTAAGCAGTCTAATTGAGGCCCCACTATGCATTTGCCCTATAGTAATCACTCTATCATATTCTTTGCTGTGACTTTACGTCAAGTTTCTATGTGAAAGCTCACTGCATAATCCTCGTCTTGACTTATTTTCTCCTCTTTAACTTAATTCCTGTATACTACACAAATAAATAATCCATGTTTATTACAAAGAAACGAAATGCATGAACTGGATTGCATAAGTCAAGGGTTAAGGTCAAGGCAAAGTTCTCTTAAAAGATTTTTGATATTTTAGATATTATATGTAATGTTTTCTATGACAATCGTAGGAAACAACCTAGACGTAACGCTTTTATATTTCAATAATTTACAAAAACAAAGATCGGAATAGCTCACATTATTATAACTACTTTGTAATAACAGCCTTATAACCTATAACTAATAGCATATAATTGCATTGGATTTTATAAATTAAGATATCGTGCTAAACCTGATATTATTTCCACTTTATGAATCTAACTGTATGTTTGCTACAAACCCACCGCCATTTAAAAGTTCTTATATATTATGACAATGTGTTGAAATTCTACTGAGAAATTTTTACTTTTTTTACTTGCATAGCGTAGTAGCCAATAAATTTATTATCAGTAACTTTACACTAAACAATCGCGCAAGAGTAATTTCTGTATACAAAGGTGTAAACTGTCTGCAGAACAAACAGTTATGGATAACTCCCCTCCAAATATTGCCAAATAAAAAGGCTGTGGAACTGACTTGAAATTGATTTATGTTTATAACATTTATCAAAGCTCAGGGGCTTTATCCACCCCCTCTTTATCAATTATTTACAAATTATTGAAATGTCTTGTATATGGTTTAATCCTTATCCCTTAACCATAAAATTTTTTGATATCCCTTCCCATATATATTCCCGTTGATCATGTCAAGACGCAATTCAGACATAGCCCCTAAACCTGGGGTCATCACCTCACCCTTAACCCCACCCTCCAACAAACTCAAAAATACTAAGTATCTTGAAAACATGCATTCTTCATCAATTATATATTTTTTTCTGTTATGGCATATCAAATACTATGTATATCATGATCCTGTGGATGGTTTTGACCCTCATGAAACGGAAAAAAGGCTGACTATCTTGAAAACTGTTGAGATTCATCTTACCGCCTACACTGTAGCCATATATATTCATGCGTTTTTAAGTCGGGGGCATCAAATGGTGTAATCCCGAGGAGTTGCCAAATAGGAAATGATAAAATATTTTAATGATTATAAAGATCCACATCTCTATTAATCCATTTTTACTCATATTTCAATATTGATTCTTCAGATTGACAATGATAAAAATGAATCCCACCACATGACATACCTAATCAAAGACTTAAAATTTCAAGCATTAAATTACGGGAAAAGTGGAACATAAATGTGTTATAGACAGACAAACACAAATACATTCAAACACACAGACAGACGAGTATATGACGTATACTCCCAATCTCATTTGAAGCGGGGGTATGACAATACCAATCTATTCCAAAAGATGGTTTTGCAACTGAAATATATTTTGTTTTTGAAGAAAAAAACCCTACAGTATTGATTATACCCAACCTAACACCAGAGTAAACACCATCTGAAACCTGGGCTTACATTTGAGGTTTTCCTTGGATTTACTATAGGTTTACTTCCTAAGAATTTGTGTCGACTTTGGGTTTACTCGGGATTTGCGATTGGGGTCAACTAAATGGGGTGTTGCTAAAACGCAGAACGGAAAACGGAACGGAGAGCGGAACGGAACAGAAAACGGAAAATCTTATCTAATGTTATTTACTTTATAGATTTGTTTATCATGCTAAAACCGATATCCTTTGTCTAATATTTAATTTTTTTTGAAAGATTATCAATCCGAGATTATTTATTCAAGAATAATTATTTCCCCAAAATCAACAGTGCATGCATTGACCACCATACCCTGTCCTAAAATATCCTCGATTCACAATTTGCTGACTAGCTCGATATTTTTATGTACCTCAGGGCAAGCGATGTTCTTTCAGAAGCATGAACATTTTTCATGATTTCTTCTTTAAAACGTCCTCTCTAGCTCATTAGGTTCAATATACAGCTAAAAATAAAGAAGTCTACAGGGTTTTGCATTTCAACTGACCTGGATGATAACGTTGAAAAATTGTGCGAGGTATTCTGAGTGACCTACGAATGGAGAAAAGATGTCAACATTTCCAATTATAAATCTCCGTAAGAAATCTGTTTTCGATCCTCTGAATTTTTCCGATTAAAAAAATGATAATGTGTCAATGAAGTTTTCTTGGATATTTCCCGTTTCATCTGAATTAATTGCATCTTTCACAGGTATGTATATTTTGTTTTTAAAAATCGTCCAAATGTGTTGTATAACTATTAATATTTTGGGATCAGCACACCATAGTCCTAATTTATAAACGGAAAATCAAACCAGGCAACGTCTAGATCTCTATATTCAGATCTTATGTATATAGCTACAGGAATGAACAACTGTCAAGTAATGCAAACGTATTAAAAATTGCACTGCTTAAAATACTAATTTCACTAAGTACCGGGTATTATTAACGGTACAAAATGTAGAAAACGAACGCCGATATTAGAGGAAAATAAAACATAACATAAAATCCACAACGTTATTGGTCCAATTAAAAGATGCTACTTTTTGGTAAAATGATATTTACAATAGCGGGACATGTTTGCAAATAGAAGATACAACAAGACTTCGTAAAGATGATCATAAATTTCGTCGTTGGTACTTGTATATAAACACTTTAAAAATAGTAAGATTTTATATAATACGAACAATTTAGATTTCCATGTACTCTCTTGTATTCCTACGCCAGAGTTTAATAGTCTCGTTCAACCAAAAGCTCGGCTGTCTCCGTAAATCTTCGACAAACAGAGAGGCTCTCTTGCTTGTCGGAGATTAACGGAGACAGCTAAGCGTCTGGTTGAACGAGACTGGAGTTCAATATCAATATTGCTTTGACCCATACACTTTTTAGAATTGTTTCGATTGTTAATACATAGTTTGAAATCTATCTTTAAATATTACACAACATGATTCATATGGGGTTTCTCTTAATTCTTGTCTAAAAAGTCTAATTATAAAAAAAGTGCGTAATTTAAATAAAAACTAGAAACTAATTGCCACGCAAGATAAGTTGATTTTAAAATAAATGATAATCGATAAAATCAACTCCCGTCAGTACTTTGATTTATCTTACTATCCTACTGCCTGTAATTCCCGCCCCTTGTACATGTATATTATGAATACACATGTACCGTCTGCTTTCTGATCGGGGTTTACTTTTTGTGTCCACTATGGGTTTACTTTTTGTTTACTCTAGTAAACCCGGAGTAATCCCAGAAAGTAAACCCAGGGTTTAGTTGGGGTGTACCTTCTGTTTGGTTTGGTCTGATCGATACTGTAGGATGGGAATAAAGGTGTATCATTCTAACCATATATAGTCAATAAATATAACTTGAGACAGCTAAGCGTCTGGTTGAACGAGACTGGAGTTCAATATCAATATTGCTTTGACCCATACACTTTTTAGAATTGTTTCGATTGTTAATACATAGTTTGAAATCTATCTTTAAATATTACACAACATGATTCATATGGGGTTTCTCTTAATTCTTGTCTAAAAAGTCTAATTATAAAAAAAGTGCGTAATTTAAATAAAAACTAGAAACTAATTGCCACGCAAGATAAGTTGATTTTAAAATAAATGATAATCGATAAAATCAACTCCCGTCAGTACTTTGATTTATCTTACTATCCTACTGCCTGTAATTCCCGCCCCTTGTACATGTATATTATGAATACACATGTACCGTCTGCTTTCTGATCGGGGTTTACTTTTTGTGTCCACTATGGGTTTACTTTTTGTTTACTCTAGTAAACCCGGAGTAATCCCAGAAAGTAAACCCAGGGTTTAGTTGGGGTGTACCTTCTGTTTGGTTTGGTCTGATCGATACTGTAGGATGGGAATAAAGGTGTATCATTCTAACCATATATAGTCAATAAATATAACTTGAGTATATGTTATTGATCCCCCCTTAAAAAAAATCTGGAACTCTAACAGATACCAACAATCGTATCTGGATAAATCGTTTATAAATTCTTTAAAGTTAGAAAATTTGATATTGTTTATATTTTTTATAAAGAAAAATTGTCATTTTTACCAGTTAATATTAAAACCACCATTTATATTTCATTAAAATTTTGACCATTATGTTAAATATGAATGTTCGGATTTTTTGTTGTTTTTTTTGTTGTTGTTTTTTTTTTTTTGGTTTTTAGCTCACCTGAGCTGAAAGCTCGAGTGAGCTTTTCTAATCACCTTTTGTCCGTCGTCCGTCTGTCCGTCCGTCCGTCTTTTCACATTTTAAACGTCTTCTCTAAAACCACTTCGTCAATTATAACCAAAGTTGGCACAAAGCACCCCTTTAGAAAGGTGATTATAAATTGCAGAAATGAAAGACCGATCTTTATTTAAAACGGAGAAAACCTCGAAACTGTAGAAAAAGGGGGTGCATTTTAAAAAATCTTCTTCTCAAGAACTATTGAAGCAAATTCAACGTAATTTTGCAAAAATAATCCTTATGGAAAGGAAATCATAAATTGCAAAAAATTATTGGCGAACTCTGTTTCAATTTTGAGTAATTAACGAAAATAAAAATAAAGAGATAATCGCTGTCAATCAGTTTATAACTTTGGGTTCGGTATTCCATATCGAAAACGAAAGTTCATTGTGTAAGGCAGCCAAGTTTGAATGTTGACGCATGGTAAACGGGTCAAACTGACAAAGATGTATTTGCTTGTTGTGCAACAGTTTACATGCGAAGGAATACTTGAAACATGCTAAATATATTTGTGCCAATTTAGTGAAGTCAATTGAGATTCAATCTTTCGATGCGTTGACCATTTCACTCCTGACCGTGGTTTTACGTTGTTTTGAATTTCGTTTATGCTTTTTAACTTGAGAGGAAATATTGCCTGTATTTTGGGATTTTATGTATTAAATCAAATATAGACTTCGGTAAATCAGATAGTTAATATTTCACCTGCGCAAAATTAGCATAATTTGATGCACTAACAGCATATCATATTATAAATACTATACATTTTATTGGTAATTCGGCACGATCTCTACGTTATGGTTGATTATAATACAACGTGTTTTGTTAAGATGCTCTGCACTTTCAGTCTAAACGGAGATTGTTTTTGCTGCTAGAAATATATAGGTATATATATATTATGAAAAATAAATTGTGCTCTTTCTTTGTTTTAGTGCATGTTTCTTCTGTTTTAATTGTTTATTTACAATTTTCTCTTTATTAATCATTTTCAGCTGAGTCAAGTTTCGAATTATAAGCATAATACAGAGCTTTGCTCCCAGAACTAAGGTCATGCTTTTGTTAATTCTGAATAGGAAATACCAAGTTTAAAAATCTGAAGTTGAATGTAATTAACTCTTGTGAACAAAAAATTGACTCAAACCAAGCAGAATTGTGAGTTCTATATCTTGCTTATAATTCTACGATTGACGCTGAAATTTTGATTTATCACTAGAAATGTCTCACTAAACGTTAAATACTTGTACAGAAAAAATTAAAAGGATAATATGCTATAACAACTTTTGGGGGCCACCTTCTTATGCGATGAATCTACACCAACTTTGGTGGTTATTCAGACACAATTAAATTAAAACGATCTCTTTAAAACAGTTTAAAACATTTCTGTTACGGGGATAAATCTATTATCGCTATTCTTAAGAAAAAATTACAGCGGAAAATCATCTTGATTTGTAGCCATTTTTTAATGTGATCTTGAATAAAGATGAAAATAAAGTGTGGGCCTTAGTAAAATAGAGCGATATGCCTGTCAATACATTGCAGTCTGAGGCTCATTGAGGGGGGGGGGGGGTTAGACCTTATCAGAAATCTTGAAAACAAAAAAAAAAGAATTTGAGTGTGGCTATGTCTAACTTTGCAAAAAAAGTGTGTGTGTGTGTGGGGGGGGGGGGGGGGGGGGGAGAGAACCCCTTACCCCTCCACCCAGTTCCGACGCCTATGCATTGATTATACATGTAATAGCTCTTTAACATATTACATGACAACATTTTTCATTCGAGTGTATTCATCGATCAAGTGAGTAAGGTTATAAAACATAGCACGAGTTCACGCCTTGTAAACAACAATCGTTTATAATGTGGAAGACCAATTAAATATTTGAATGTTTTTAATTGAGCTCCTTGAGGTACACTTTTCCTCTTTCACATATAGGAATTTTTTTTAATAAAATACAATAACTAGCAAGTACAATGTAGTTGAAGATGAATATGTACCTATGTGCATATTCTCATATATAATTTCGCAGGACAGATAAGGCAACACATCGTTTTGATATGCTAATGAAGGGATAATGAGTTATGACGTCATAATATACGCCCCGCCTCTGTATTACCATATATAGAACATATACCGAAAACAGAAGTTTAAGCATAAAATACGGCTGATTTAATACTTCATAAGCAAAATATAACTACGAATCACTCATGTTATAAGTTTACAACAATCAGAATTTACGAAGAATTTCCATAACGCCTCTGTCGTATGGGTGTGAATCTGCGTCCCAAAAGCGCTCGTCAGACGATGTAAACACGTGTAGCTGGTATTCCCGATGATGGCGATCTTTTGATGATTTATCAGGTATGTAGAATAGATACACAGTGTATTTGTAATATACCAGATAGCTCAATAACTATTTAATTGTGATTTTATACTGTTGATGCATTTCTGATCGACTTAATGTGTTGTTTCGTTCAAAACATGAGGAGAGACTGCATTGTTTACATTTAGGCCTATATACAATGTACATTGTACATGTAGCTTTATTGCCAGTCCGTTAAATTGTTGATCATTTTCACCAATCGACACGAATCAGTTCATAGTACTTGTACTGACAATATTTAGCTTTACACAGCTGTTTGTTTTTATTTCAATTTGTTAGTAAACAATACAAAGACTGTGTGAAAACAGCTAATTTGATTTTCTGAAAATCAGTACAGTGCAGGCTAAAAGATGCTGATTTCATTTCCTGGAAATTGATGAAAAGCTGATCAATAACACCTTTCTAATGTGTTCAAAATTCTTCCATGACAGTTCATTTATATTTTTTACACATTCATCCAGTTGATATTAAAGATGTTTATGCACATTAATTCTTAATTATTACTAGTTTGTTTTTAGAACTCAGTATATTACTACCATAACACTGTTTGAAATCTTGTCACCTGGGTTCATACTTATGATGCTGTACTATTGGTAATAAAAAAACCCAAATGGTAATAAACAAATGACTGCATGTCTCCATCTGATTTTCTCTAAATGAGGAATCTACATTCATGGTTATATATGGTATTGTTTGTGTAGAATGTGCATATGTAACTTTCAAATAAAATTTGAGGTGTTGGTCATTTTACCCATCCATGCATAATATATGTAGACCTTTCACAAAAATGTTCAAATTACTGTTGACATGTCCTTATATGCATGTACATTAAATTGTATGACTTCACATAATTATATTTTGTTATTTGCAGAGTAATTTGAAAAGCGTCACACTGATTTGAAAAAAAAGGCTGGAAGAAAATGTAAGTAAATAACATACATGTATAAGTTCAATAATTTATCATTGAAATAATGACCAATCTGATTATTCTATGAGACAATTCAATTTAAGAAAGTATTTTCAAGTACGAATGGTTTCATTTAATGTTTTAAAATGATTGATATAAACCTATGTTATTAAGGTTTTCCGCTGGGAGCGGAAAACCTTACTATTATTCTGAAAAAAATTTCAAATTTCTTATTATTTTTTTTTTCTTCTAGACGCCAACTTTGATCCTGAATATCTCGCTCGTTTGTTCGCCGATTGTTTTGAAATTTTCAGGACTGATAACATGCCGCGTGATGTTGTCGTTGCATATTTTAGTTGAGGAAAATCCCTATCCGGTTTTGAGTTATTCTCCTTTTAGTAAAATTTAACGACTTCTTTTGTCCAGGGGGTTTAGCTTTAACCATGACTGGCAGAGTCTCAAACATAGGCTGGTTTGGAAGCTAATACATTGAATTTGTGCGAGATATATTTTATTTATTATTTAAATGCAAATAAAAGGGCTGGTATAGATGTTGAAACAAAGGTAAGAAAAAAAATCAAAAAAATTCGCGTATTTTCCGTGTTAGTTTTCTACCTGATAAAAATTTGTTATAACATGTATTTTAAAAGTTCTTGGTCTTACTGCGACCTTTCATTCGGTATGCCGAAAAAAGGGCTGGCCCTTATAATTAGGGTGTTAGAGGCGTCCAAAGTTTCTTGTCAATAACTTAAAAAGGAATAAAAATTTCTAATGCATTATTGAAGCAAAGTTGTAAAGAAATTAATTTTGAATCCTTCTATAGTATTCAATTTAATGTTTTCGTAATTTATAGTCAGTATTTGCAGAAACAATTGTTGTCAGTTCGGTCCATTTTTGTGGGGGTGGGCACGTTTATGAGGTTATGAAAGGGCTTCTTGTAATGCACTAACTGATACATGTAGTGCGCAAAAATAATTCCACATAAAATTCCAAAATGTTTTTATTCATATGTATATTTTCATTTCATATAGATGAACCTATTTGACCTTATTTTTGTTGTTTGTTTCATAACTGTGCCCCTGTCTATATTTAGATGCATTACGAGACTCAGGTAACCGATCGATAGGAGAGTCGCTAGCTGTATTCAGGCCGTCGCCTAGACGACAGTGCATGTGCTTGTAGAGCTGGACGTACACGTTTAACGCCTCACTGTGTTACTGTAACAGAGACATTTTGAATTGTTTCAGTACTGGGAGATGTGTTAATAAAATGGTTCCAATGCATGGTAATTAAACTCAACTTTTCTACAGTACGTATACACGGCCGTCTTATAAAGCACAATGTGTATTACTGACATGACAAATGTACGCTGGGAATTTAAACGAACGCGGGATTGCTCCCGATAGAACAATTCTTTTAAAGCAAAAAAAAAAAACATACTGATTTGCGATGGATATAATATAATTATCATCGTGGAGATGATTTTAAAAAGTGAACTTAATATTCGTATACGATAATATTTAAATCCAAAGCCGCTAGTTTTAAGTTACGGTTATTAGGGATATTAATTATGACTTGCCCCGCGTTTCAGGTTTTTTACTTGTAAAACATCTACAAACGATAATACCAAACAACCTTCAGCAGCATCTTATAAATTATTTATTGCATACACAATTCTAAAGAGGTAATTAAAAAGATTTTATAAATGCAATATACCTTTATACATTCGCTATCTTCCATGGAAAAAAGTGGCATGGAAAAAATGTTGTTCAATGTTCATCAAATACGCTGTAGCCTTAGCTATTGATAGATTGACATATCAACAAACAAGTTCTATAAAATGTAGACTCAATGACTGAATTCTTTACCGTTTTCCGTGTTGGTTATTTTGAATCACGTGTGTACGTTATGTGTAGCCATATAGATGAACACTTTAAGTGTTTAATTTTTGTGTACATGCAGAGCAATACAATGCTAGGAAAATTAAATTCCAACAATGTATATGGTGAGGCCGGTCAGACTGATACTGGTTCTGCTTGTTCTACAAATAGCGAATATAAGACGAAGTATTTGGGTGTTATATTTTAAACAAATATAAGTATTGCTTTCTTAAAAGCTTGCATTACTCAACAAAGTATTTCATTGGAATCATTCTTAGTTACCTTAACTGCATATATGTACCGCTCGGTCTGTATCCCGGAGAAATTGACTACCATCCGAAATTTTTCATACAAGGTCTACAGACTTGCAGCTAACATTACCTTTAAATATACATTTTAGAATTTGCCGCTGTTTATAAATTCATGAAAAAGACGCGCAGAATCAAGTGGTAATATGTCGTTTGATATGGGATTTATGACGTCTATTTATATTGTTTTCATTAAAATTATTTCATTATTTCAAGCTTGTGGGTGGAATGAAATCAGTTTCACATGTTATATGACATAAAGATGTTCTCTCCCCACTTTATCTCGAAGCAACTATTTTTTTTAAATTTACATAAAAAATTGAATTATCATGGAGTTGCCCCCCCCCCCCATTTTTGTAGCATGTAAAAAAAATGGTATGAAAATCATGAAACTATGATTGAAATTTTGAAAATTTTGGAAAATTCAAAAAAAAAAAATTTCTTTTTTTGCTTGTCAAGATTTGATGGTTGAGTTTGCCCCCCCCCCCCCCCCCCCCACTTTAAAAACGATGCTACGTGCTTGGAAATTACTTATTTCTTTATTCCCCTCTTTAAAAAACAAACTAACAAACATAACCGAATGCGATCCAGATAAATATAATTACATGTATCAAAAATAAACTTCAAAAATAAACTACACATTCATCCTTCACCCACAATATTGCCTTTTCGATATTTGTCATCGTTGTCAATCCGTGTAACAATCTGTTACATTATATATGTAAGTAGGTGCTTGCACGACAAAGAACCCCTTGCTGATCTACATTTTCATTAACGCATACAAAGAAAAAATATATTTTGATTTATTTTTGAATTTCTTTTGATGTAAAAAAAAAAGAGAAGAAATTGGTTCTCAGTCTCTCTTTATGCCTGTTTGTTAGCGGTTAATCCAAGTTCATTTTGAATATCCTTTTGTAATTTAAAAAATGCGATGTAAATTTTTTTTCATGCAATATTTCGGATAAAGCAATGAAGAGTTGCTTTTTGAAATTTTACTAGACCATAAAATTGTAAAATGCTAACATTGAAAATTGTGCCCGATTTCTTTCTTTTTTTTAAGGTGAAACTTTATTGATTTAAAAATGATTCTTTGAGACAAACAAATTGACATAATCAATAAGAGTTTGACAATCTCTAACTGCAGGTCTGTAGCTTTTAGTCAGAAAAAGAATCGGATGGACGACCTAGGACACAGATCGTCCATCCGAGTTTCTTGAAAATTGCCATTATTTTCGTACGCGGACGCAATACTCACCGAGACTAAATGGTTCGTATCTTAAGTTTTAACTGCTTTGAAAGGTAATATTGGTTTTCTGATAATTATAAACATGAATAACTAAATAAAAATGGTTAAAATTATAGTAAAATTACCGGCATCGGTCTTCTCCGTGCGCGGATCTAGAAGGGGAAGGGTTCCAGATCCCCCCCCCCCCCCAGCGAAATTTCTTTCAATTACATTTGTACGTGTACATTATAAACTTACCAAATATATATATGCCTCGGACATCCCTTGGCAAACTCAAATAACCGTCTGACTTTTTAACCCCTACCCCGGAAAATTTTTCTGATCCGCGCATGTTCCCCCTCCTCGAAATACAAATTATTCTTCAAAACCCCTTGTAAAACTTCCAAAATCTCCGCATATATACTAAGAGATTCATTGGCGCTTGCGTTCGATAAAAATGCGTGTAAAACGTTTGCCAATGGTCTTTTTACCTTCGTACCGGGCATAACCACCGTCTCACTCTGTGAATAAAATGCGGCGAATCAAACTAGAGACAACGTGTTATGATCTGTATTTGCTTATAAACATGTAGTATCATCGTGCAAAATGCACTGTTCAATTTTAATTTTTTTTTTTACTTTACTTGTAAAATTCGTAATTTTTTCCTCACAGTTTATTTCTTACAAAGTTACTTTTTTATTTAGTGATTGACACTTTTCAGACTTTATATGTGATTTCAAAGAGACAGAGTGTCATGTCTCAAGGACTGTTAATCTCTTAAAACAACATTGTGCAATTATCAGATTTTCATTTCTTGGACATCAAAGACTCATTGAGTTTATTTAATTATTTTACATCTCTGAACCTTTCACTCAGCTTACTTATATCATTACCTGTCAATTTATACTCATTGTTAAGATTCTTATAAATAGTTATGTACAATTGTCAATGCACAGTCTGGAATACGGCGGCCAGCCCCGGCCACGTCCGACTCTCCCAGAGCCTTGAGTCCGGAGGCCACTACTGGCCATATCCGAATTGTTTGTAACATGTCTGTCTGATAAATTGTTATAATGTTGCCATCGTTGAGTCTCGTCCAATAATGTGGAATCCTGCATCAATAGCCTGTTTATTTCTCTGGAACTGTATACCGGTGGACCTTCGGGAATACGGCAAACCTACCCTTCGTTTTAGCTTACGGCCCACAGCGCGCCACAACCTTATACCTTATACACTTTATGCCAACATTCCCTCACCCCGTTCGTACTGCACACGACCGATGCAGATCCAGACGAATTCTCTATCACCGTAAAATCTACGCGGTCACAGAAATATAATACTTTGTTTCCCAGTGTTTACACATCTAATATTGTACTATGGTCAGCTATCAATTTTTTGTAATACGTCACAAGTATGACGCAGCTACGACGGAAAACCTACTCGTTGCTTGCAACGAGCTCGTCTCTAGTTTATAAATCTACAATTTTGAATATTGCTCATCAACAAATCAACAATACATGGTATGTTTTAATTCACACTGACTGCACCAGCATTATATAATATCAATCAATCAAATCAGTTGTGAGAGAGAAAGAGAGAGAGGTGCATTTTTAAGGTCAGGCCGGGTGAAATAAAGGGGTGCAATTAAACTAATATCATGCACATATCAGGGGTGAGGATGCGAATAATTTCAAATCGATCAAACTGAAAAGCTGTATTTGAATTTGTGCAAAATCAAATGCACATCTAAACATAATGAAATGTTTATTAAGATAAATAAATTCCATTGACTATCAAATTGTAGAAAATCCTCCATTTCAGTCTTTCAGCCATTTTGATAACAAGTTAAACTTACTGAAATATATATAATTTTCATTTTAGCTGGTACCTGCTTTGTCTTAAGATTTACATTAATGATGTTCTTATTGGTGATCATTTACCCGCACCCTTATCCTGGTGTCATATACAAGATGAAATGATGGAAAGAAAAACCTGAACTTTAGGAACAGGAAGACTGTGTTTTTGAAGAGAGAAGAGGACCAGAACTAAGAAGTCATACAATAAACACATTGACATCATAAAAAGAAATTGCAATTTTGAGTTTGCATGCATATGTCAGGTTAAAATGTTGTCACAGAATTTTTTTTCAGAAAGTCCCTTTATCTTCTTGAATTAATAAAACAAATGAACCAAATATAATTGTTTCTACATATATAATTTTGTTTGAGAAGTGGAAAGGGGATGGTATGTAAATGGGCGGGAGAGAGAGTCTCTCAGATAGGATAATTCAGACTTATTTAAATTCAATATATTGATGTGAACCAAAAACGGCTTTTGATCGCATTGTTGCAGGATTTACACACTCTCTTTCCTTTCTCGGTAATGAGAAATAAGCGTTAAGAATTTATTTTGTGAATGAATAGATATGCTAACCCTCCCCTTCTCCTTAATCTTAATCATTCTGCATGTGTTGAATAAAAACAAAAGTCAATTCTAATAAGTGTTTAAATTACAAGTGTAACATGTGCAATACAAAGGTGAATACTGTTGATTGCTTATGGGGGATGGGAAAAGGCCTCATACATGGGCAGATCTACATGTATAGTCCCCGTGGCAAACTCTATTTTAATTCACAATTTACATAGTAAAACACCATGGTACCTGGCCCCTGGCAAACAGAATAAAGTTACCCCTTTGAACCCCCTCCCCAGAATAATATTAACAGACCCAAGCAGTGCTATAGAATATGCAGTCATTGGGCAAAGGCTGCACATAAATAATGAAAAAATACTCCGTATCTTATTGCGTGGACCCTGAGGTCCACGCAGAAAATATATAAGCGAGGTTAAACAGGATGCTATGGGGAAAATTCAGCCTGCGCATGAGCTACCCTGGTTCCAGCTCAGGGAACCAGGCTAGCACAAATTTATCTGAATCGGGATCGGGATTTCATACCATATGCACACATAAGCTCAAAGGCGCTGTAATTGTAAAGTTGTCGGTAAACAGTAGTCAGTACAGAAACAAAGTATTCCTTTTAAAGAAATAATCGGCATGTAATATGAACTGTCAGTAATATGAAATAAGTTAATATTATGCCGAAACTACAACATTCCTCAAATAGCATATAAATTTGCAATGTTTTGTTGCTTCCGTATACACATGTAACTTAACTTTACTTTTATAGTAGGCGAGGCTAGAGTACTTCCCGATTAAATTTTTTTAAGCATTTAAGTGTGATTGAATAATTATGTCATTGTATAAAAGTTTAAATCTCAAGAAAAATGCATCAAAATATGAAATCAATTTAAACAATTTAAAACAAAGCGGTCACTGCATAGTTAACAAAGTAGTGCGAATCGTAATGTGTGCGCAAATAGTAGAATTCGCCGAATGCCTGATACTATACATGCAGACTACATTAATAGATAGATCATAATTATTTCAGAAGTATGAACCCTTTAAATTCTGAGATAAAATGTCAGGGCTATACATATACGTAATCCAACGTACAAATTTAGTGGTTAAAAGCAGGGGGCTAGAGTGGGTGGAATCTCTGTTAATCTTAAGGCTTTCACGTTTTTGTTGGAAACACATGCAAATGGTCCACGTATTGTAGTCCTTTTTTTTAAAGGACAGCAACTTGTTTTTTAATATATATTATGAGAACAATTTAGTTAGTATATTAATATCAGGGGCTTCATTTCTCTCTGTTGACATCTAATCCCTCAAATAATTGTTTACAATTAGATCTTATATATTTTTCTCCCATTACTAAAAAAATATTAAGAAACCAATAACTCCGCAAATGCGGTTAACCAAGAGAACTGATACACAACGGTTTTTTGTTTACATCCATGATACAACAGAGGAAATGCGGACGATTCATCGTAACCATCTTGTCTCTTTTAAAATAAATAAAACAGAAGCACTATGTTTAAATAACCATTTACATAATGTTCTGTTGAAACATATCTTAAAATTAATTCGGATATTGTGATAAAATGACATCGCGCCTATATCAAAAGAGTTATCGCTCAAAGAGTTACCTCCCCTTTTGGGATCACTTGAGCGTTTGAAATGTGTATTGATTTGAGAGGACTTCTAGATTGAGAAATTAAATGCAAAAGTTCAAATGCAAGACGGCTATAGATATTATTAAACTTGTTATGATTTTCTTCCCTTTTACGAGTTCTTTATAAAACCTGATGCTCATTTGTTGAGAGATGAAGGTTTACTTTGTAATTTTAATGAAAATATACAAAAATGCACTATTTTAGGAACAAGAAGCCATTTCTTAAAGAAATATACATAACTAGTAAACTTTACAACTGAATGAGCATTGATTTCTATGATGTATGGATAATTTTGAATATGTTGCCATATTACTTACTCTTAAATTTCTTTGCCTTGCCCTTGAACTTTTTGTCTCATTTTAGCATTGACGATTTTTGTCTAAAAGACGCCCACGTGACCCTAAAAAGTCACGTGACCGACAAATTTAGACATGGTCTAGTAAAGGAGACCCATATCTTTACAATAACACCCAAAATAGTTTAGAACTATTCATTATGCAGAAATGAATGGACAAAAGCAAAACGACCTCCTTTTACTGCTGTTTAAAAGCAAAATGTTGCCTTAACTGTCCTGCGTTGATCGTTTTATAAAGTGAGGGGGCAGAACTGAAATAAAGAGAATTGGAAGTTAAGAGTGTACCCCAACCAAAATGTTGTTTTCTATCTTGCATAGGATCTTATTTTTGGTAAAAAAAAGGGGGGGGGGGGGGTTTAGTGTAGGAAAACTAGACACGATCTCGTGTCGAGCAACGAAGAGGTCTTCCGTCCGATTTTCAGAAGGTGATATGACGTCATGGACTTTAACTTTCGACAACAAAACATGATTTCGAAATAGGAGTACTAATGCTTTTCTGTAATGTTTTTATAAGTTCTCTTACGTTGCTTTTTTAAATACTTGCATTTCTTCCAATAAAGATAGAAAAGATTAAACTTTTTTACCTCTGGCCCCAAAAAACCCTTGTTAGGTAATGCATGAGAAAATCAGGATATATAAACGTATTATACTTAATTTTGCTTTTATATCCTATTACAAAACATCTCTCATGAAATTTATGTGAAAAAATGTTTTAGGGGCTGATCCATTATCCCCTTATAGGGGCTGTTTAACGAAATGTTTCTTCTATACTGCATTTCAAAAGATTTTTACTTTCTGATATATGGATGATTAATTTTACAGACATTTGACCTCTAAAAACACCTAATTAGGTAACACACGATAAACTGACCCCTTACGTCGTAGCTAGTATGGTTGTATTACGACTTTGACATATGTCCTTTTCATATGATCTATTATAACAAATAAATATGTAAACTTCAAAACTATTTGTGTACAAATGTACACAGCTCTTTTTTTTGTTCTTTTAAATAGTCATGCGGCCGCGGGCAAGAGATCGGTTACGTAATTGTTCACACACACAGCTCGGTATCCAGCTAGATTTTAAATGCGACTCAAATGCATTGCACGGAAACAGTTATTTTGTCCATAATGTCCATAACTTAATAACTAAATGTTTAAACACTTTCCGTATGTAATCTGGTACCCTTTATATCAGTTATACGCAGAAATACCCCGTTTATTTGCCAAATAAAACACAAATACATGGTAACAAGTCTAGCTTTTTACACTCATATTACGCAATACCCGAACAAAATATTATTGTTACGACATTGATAAGATCATAATGAACAACTTTTGCAGCGACAACCATATCGAAATCTTAACCGCTTTTGAGTTATAAAGTGAAAACTTTCAAGGGTTCTTGGTCCCTAGTTCGAGGGGCCAGCCTCTTTTTCTTGATTTCAAACAAAAGATCTTGTAACTTAAAATATGTTTTATTCTACATGTCTTAACAAAATATTTGCGAGAAAAGAGATAAACTAAGAAAACCAAGCAAAATTACAACGCTTTTTTATCTCAATTTTCGAGCCCTATCGAGCTACGGCGTTTTTTGTGGTAGGCTAACATGAATGCTTTTGTGCATACAAACAATTTTTTGTCTATCATCCCTGAAATTTTGAAATCGATATCGTTTGTAGTTTATGAGAACACTCTTGGACAAACCAACACCCTAAAAATCCTTAAAATGACAATATCTCAAGAACGGAAATGACGTCATCAACAAAATTTCCGATCAGGTTCAGGACATAGGTAGTAAGATCTAAAAATTTCGTGCAAATCGGTCGAACCATTTCTGATATATCGCGTGCACAAAAAGTGTTAAGAAAAAAAAAGAAGAAGAAAAAGATTCCGAAGAATAACAATAAGAAACGGAAGACCTTAATAAGTGTAAAATTTGGATACAGTTTATTTATGGTATTCTTTTTTTGTTTTTCTACCGGGGGGCCATATGGCACAATATCCTTTGAACACCTATATAAAGCCATTGTTACTCAGGTGAGCGATGTGGCCCCATGGGCCTCTTGTTTTTATTTGTGTGTTGAAAAAGAAAATTTATCTTGGGGGAATTAATGTCATTTTAACTATTATTTACTTATCAATATGACAATTTTTCAAAAGGTTTTTGTGCATCTTACCGATATCCCATTTCATAATTCCAAAGAAAACTCAGTTCTAGGAGTTTTTGGAACCATTTCTTTTGTAAAAAAAAAAAAAAGACCCACCTTTTTTACCCCAAGGGTTAAAATAAAATTTCAATGACCTTATACATCAACAGGACGCCTCCAATTATATGCCAGGAGTTGGTTTGGCCTATGCATAAACTAGTTAATTTATTGAAACCACATTTTTTTGAAAACAAAAGTTTTGGATATAACAAAATAGTAAATCAATATTTTGGGGGCTTTATTCGATCGAAGCTATGAACCAATTAACTAGAATTTAAACAACATTTTCCTCTCCATTTGCTTTACTTCGATTCTGTAATGTTGTTGTTAGATACGCTTACCTGTGTTTAACTGTCTATTCCTTTGTTAAGTATTCTGACAGTTGTGATGTTATACATATATAAAGTTTGGATATAAAAAGCAAAATCAAAACTTGCCATGTTGTTAC
>NC_069112.1:60579239-60637428 GCF_025612915.1 Magallana angulata
ATGGTCAAAGTAGGAAAGGTTTATGATCCATTAGAAACAAAAGTTAAATATAAATGAGGTTTGCTAACTGTAGTATATGTATATTGTAGACTGCTAACTGTACAAAATCGTGCTATTAAGATGCTCATTTGGCTACAGCGTAAAAAGCGTGCATTACATTCTAAATATAGTATGCATCAGTTTGTACAGTTAACAATCTACAATATAAATATGCTTCTATAGGTGGAGATAAAATCATGCAATACGGTATAAAATAAATGTTTTTCACCATTTGGAGTAAATTGTGGATGATTGAATAACAATTAAATTATACTTTTATCATTCATTATCTTTAAAAGATTTTGAATAACCATTGTAAAAACTTTTGCAGATTTGAATTCTTACTGATTACAGCAGTGGTTATAACAGTGCTTGTGTAATTGTTATCATCAGTGGAGCTCAGAGGAGAGGAAGTAAAGATGGTCCTTGTGTTCTAGGAGATGGTGTTCAGTGGGTTTTTGTGGTTGAGTGGAGTGGTGCAGGTGATTTTGGTTGAGTCAGAATCATGTAATGTTTGTGTGGGTTCTTGAGCTGTAAATTGTTGAAGAAAATATTACATTTAATAATTTAATTAATGTCACATATATTAAACATCCTCTTTGCAAGGATCTTTGTACAGTTACACACTGTACGATCAGTGTAAGTTTATAAAGAAATAATAATTGTTACTGTGTGCTTTAAAGGAATAAAAAATGTCTGACAAATACTACCTCTTACATTGTACTACATTGGATAGAGGAGAGGAGGTGCTGTGTGTTGTTGTTGTCGAATCATGTGGCGTGAAGGTGGTGAGGGTTTATGTGGTCGAGTCATGTGGCGTGAAGGTGGTGAGGGTTTATGTGGTTGAGTCAGAGTCATGCGGGGTGTAAGAATCAATGTCAGTTTATACAGAAATGATAATTAGCACTGTGTGCTTCATAGGAATAAAAATGTTTGACAAATACTAATTCTTACTGCATTGGGTAGAGGAGAGGAGGTGCTGTGTGTTGTTGTTGTCAAGTCATGTGGCGTATTGAAGGTGGTGACGGATTCTGTGGTTGAATCAGAATCATGCGGGGTGGAGGAGGTGGTGTGGGGTTTTGTGCTGTATGTGGTTTAAGTATGCTGAAATATCAATTTTAATAGGTTTAATAAACATGTTCCATTCCAGTGCAGATCAGTGTATCCTTCTATGATACAGAGTACTCCAAAGAATATGCACAGATAACACAGGTAAAGTGAAGATGAAAGTAGCTAACGTTTATTAATATAGAAGACTAGAAAATCTTACTTATATCGTATACTTATAGAAAATATACTGTTTTCCGCCCTGTGCGATATAAACCGAAAATTTGCTTAGGGGTATGATATAAACCCTAGGGGTGTGATATAAGATATATATCACACCCCTCTCCGGCAGTCTTCGGATTTAATATCGCACCCTTTCCGTTAATCATCGTCTATTATGACGTAGAGTTCGGTATGCGTCGTTCAACTCCGATCTCCGAGTATGACGTCAAAAAGTTACGTCGACATCAACCTATTTTACAAACAGCTGGCGCAAAAATTTCATGGAAGTTTATCAAAGATGGAATATATAGACACGGAGCGATTGGTTAACAAAAATCATTCATCACATGATGTTTTTTACTGTCTCTTTAATATTTTCTATAAGTATATGATATAAAAATCATAACATGACAATTTTTATATCGCATTCTATATACAGTGTATATATATACAGATTATTACATAACAATTTTTATATCGCATCCTATATTAGACCTCGGTCGCGGTATATAATATATAATATAGGATGCGATATAAAAATTGTTATGTAATAATACGTATATATATTTGCTGCATCTTATAGGTAGATGGTGATTGGTGTTTTTACTAAAATAAAGTGGTCATCACATGAAAGACTTGGCTCGTCAATAAAAAAACGACTATTTTGCAAGCAGCAAAAATTAGGCACTTCAAACCCCCAAAATGTCAAAACCTCAATAATTCATTGCTGATACATCTGTTTTACAACTCTTTCCCCTGCCAATCACAGTCCCCATCATCACAAATCTCTCCAAACTTGAACCCCTTCTTACACCCAATATACACATGAAACAGAAAATAATGAATATTATTTCAAACCGAAAAAATAACAAATACTAGTATCCTCGATCTCGTAAAAAATTTACAGACAGACAGACGGTTGACAAAAAGTTATCAGATTAGCTCACTTGAGCTTTCAGCTCAGGTGAGCTAAAACTTCTACGGTTATGTTGTTTTCTTCTAAACAGACAGGAAAGATGACACGTTTATTATTTACATGTACATAAATAGGGGGGTTCATTTCTGATCGTGACTCTTCGATTTAATGCCTTTTGCGTTTTTTGCTTTTGATGACTCCGTTAGGGAGTTTATTAGAATGATGTGTGTCCGTCTGACGTCATGCACCATGCGTAAATAACTTTGTTTTGAGAATAATATGTTAGTGGATCTCTGGGTTTTAAATATAACAATGTAGTGGAGCTGTAATATTGTGTGTTGTTGTGGCGTGGTGAACGTGGTAAGGGTTTTATGTGGTTGAGTCAGAGTCATGCGGGGTGGAGGAGGTGGTGTGGGATTTGTGGGGTTTTGTGTTGTAGTTGGTTGAAGTATGCTGAAATATCAAATTTAATAAGTTAAAAAACATGTTCTATTTCGGATATCAATGCAGATCTGTGTATTCTTAAATGTTATAGAGTACTCCAAAGAATATGCACCATTTATATTTATACTTTGCATACTAAGATGTTAAAACAGATAAAGAGAAGATGAAAGTATTTGACGTTCATAAATAGAGAAGATTTTTAAAATCTTCTTACACGTGCTGCATCATATAGGTAGATGGTTATTGGTGTTTTACTAGAATGAAGTGGTCATCACATGAAAGACTTATCTCGTCAATATACAAAACCCGACTATTCTACAAGCAGCGAAGATCAAGCACCCCAAACCCCAAAATGTCCAAACCTCAATAATTCCGGGCTCATATATCCATTTTACAACCCCTTCCCCTGCCAATCAAAAACCCCATCATCACAAAAATCTCTCCAAGCTTGCGCACCTCCTTACACACATTAACTATTAATTCAAACCGAAAAGTTAGAAATAGTATCCTCGATCTCGTAAAAATTTACGGGCAGACAGACAGATTGACGGCGGACAAAGAATGATCAGAAAAGCTCCCTCGATGTAGTTTTTCTTCTAAACCGACAGTAAAGATAACACGTTTATTAATTACACAAAAAGGGGTTTCATTTCTGATCGTGACTTTTTGATTTAATCCTTTTTGCGACTTTTGCTTTTTTTGACTCTGTTAAGGAGTTCATTAGAATGACGTGTTTCCGTCTATCGCCGTGGGCCATGCGTTAATAAATTTGTAATTAAAATAATGTCATATTGGAACTCTGGGATTTAAATGTATCAGTGTAGTGTAGCTGTAATATTATTTAAAGTTATCTCTCTTGGTTCTTGGACGAAGTGCGCGGTTGTAATTGACGACGTATGCAATTGTACCTAAATAGTAATTCACGACATTTCCCTTCCATTTTGTTGTTTACTGAATGTTTTTGTAATTTGTTTTGAATCATTAAATACATGTATCATATTATAGAATAAATCAAAGTGTTTTAAATGGACAAGTTCACGATTTTGGTCGAATTCAATTTTCCTATTTTTAGTGTTTGTAATGATTAAGAAATGCAATTCTAATAATCAATCAAACTTTCAGTCTCAGTTGTAGAGTTATAAGATCAATTCTTTGTCTTGTATGGAAGTTTTGTGTTCTGTTTCTTGTTTACATTAGTTCATTATACCGGTAAAGTTCTTATTAAAGCTAATTTTTCTCTATTCTAATTTGCTTTTAGCAAAAATGAATACATGTAGTACCTAGCGTTTATCACATTAATTTTGGGTCTAAAACTAGAATTTTTACTTCTACATTCAAAACGTAAACAAAGCTTTGTTTACATGACAACGTATTGTAAGCTCCGGATCGCACTTATAACACGACGATTAACATTCAATTTTGGTTGACCATTACAAATGACTTACTGAAGCATTGAAAAAACTAAAAACGGAAATTTTTTTTTTTGACCAAAATCATGAGTATGCCCCTTTAACATCTTAATAATAATTGTTGCTTATCTTCATTGGGTGTGATCTAGCATACATGTAACAATTTTTTATTTTTTCACCGAAACAACATGCAAGAAACAAACCTGGGGTATTGATTTCTATAACTTCACGAGTGTCTTATTTGAAGCAAGAAGGGGGTTAAAATGATCGTGATATAGCGTTCAAACATTGCCCACATTCGTTACCATGACAATAAAGGTGTTTACGTTTCGTGTAAGTATATCCAAATGTATCAAGGGACTGCGGTAAAAGACTTCTTAGAATTTGAATTAAAAAATTGTATTATTAATAAAATATTCATTTCATAATGAACCATTCCTGTAAATCAATTCAAACAAATCACCATAAAGCACGATAAGGGTTGCAGTTAAAGAAGGCATGAATTATAAACGAAACTACAAGGGTTCAATATTGATTTATATACGCTGTTAGATGTACATCAATCAAAACTTTGCAAAAGCTATGTTTCACTAAAAAAAAATAATTAGTTTAGGTTATTGATCTGATACTTAGAATTTGAGGTAAAACGATGTGCTTTGTTGTTTTTTTGTAATTGTTTTTTTTTTTTTTGGGGGGGGGGGGGGGGGTTAAGTAATCGTCTCATACAGAAACAATCTCTGTAAATCAATAAAATGAATCAATAGAGATGCAGACGACTTCCATGAAAAAAAATCTAAATTAGATTGAAAAGGTAATTTTCTGCATGCTGAAATAAATGAATAAAATTCTCCGAAAGTTGTTTATTCTTACTTTGTAAAAAAAAGTATGTTAAAAACTGGAAAGCATTTAAAAGAAATGTTGACTTCTGTATTTGTATAAAGCAGGTACAAGTTACATCTTTTCTGGCTGCCCAGTTTCAGGAAAGAATATCTTTAAAGATTAGGTCTAAAAATATCTCTGTGTAAAAATTCGACCCCCTCCCCTCATTGTGGCCGACCTTACCCCAGGGAATCATTTGAACAAACTTGAGTCTACACTATCTGCGGATACTTCCACAAAAAGTTCAGCTTTTCTGATCAAATTGGTTTTTGAAAAGATGATTTTCGAAAAAAATTAAAACACATTTTGAATGAATTTTAATTACCTCACAAAGAAAATGATCGTGACCCTTAGTTAAAAAAAAATCAAATTCCACTTACCTAAGGATGCTTTGTGCTAAATGTGGTTGAAATCGGTTCAGTGGTTCTGCGGGAAAAGTCGAAAAAGTAAAAAAAAATACAGACAGACAGATGGACAGCGGAAAAAAGTGATAAGACAAATTCACTTGAGCTTTCAGATCAGATGAGCTAAAAAAAAAACTTTTACGGTGATGTTTTTTTTTTCTTAACAGAGAGTATTTTAGATGACATGTTAAAGGGGGGGGGGTGTATTTCATCAATAGAATGACGTTGCTGCTCTTCTTAATTGAGTGTGAACAATCATCACGGCCATGTTAAGGCTTCCCGACTGATTTTACAGTGATGTGTAGAAAGTCACTTGTCTGTACTTCATACGAAATGACGTCAAAGTTAACTTTGACTTCACGATCTGCATTCCTGTGGATAATGCTCAGGAAATGTATTGGAGTATTGATTTCTATAACTTCACGAGTGTCTTATTGGAAGCAAGAGGGGGTTAAAATTATCGTAATATAGCGTAAAAACATTGCCCACATTCGTTACCATGACAATAAAGGTGTTTACATTTCGTGTAAGTACATGTATATCCAAATATATCAAGGGACTGCGGTAAAAGACTTCTTAGAAATTGTATTATTTATAAAATATTTATTCCATAGTGTACCATTCCGGTAAATCAATTGAAACAAATCACCGTGAAGCACGATAAGGGTTGCAGTTAAATAAGCCATGAATTATAAACGAAACGATTAGGGTTCAATATTGATTTATATACGCTGTTAGATGTACATCAATCAAATATTTGCAAAAGCTATGTTTTACTATATAAAATAATAATTAGTTCAGGTAATTGATCTGATACTTATAATTTTGAAGTAAAACGATGTGCTTTTTTTTTTGGGGGGGGGGGGGGGGGTTAAATAATCGTCTCATACAGAAACATTCTCTGTAATTCAATAAAATGAATCAATAGAGATGCAGATGACTTCCATGAAAAAAAACCTGAATTAGATTATAAAGGTAATTTTCTGCATACTAAAATAAATGAATAAAATTCTCCAAAGGTTGTTTATTCTTACTTTGTAAAAACATTTATGTTAAATACTGGACAGCGTTTAACAGAAATGTTGACTTCTGTATTTGTATAAAGCAGGTACAAGTTACATCTTTTCTGGCTGATCAGTTTCAGGAAAGAAGATCTTTAAAGATTAACTCTTAAAATATCCCGGTGTAAAAATTCAACCCTCTCCCCTTATGTGGCCCGACCTATCCCCGGGGCTCATTTGAACAAACTTGAGTCTACACTATCTGCGGATACTTCCACAAAAAGTTTAGCTTCTCTGACCAAATAGTTTTTGAAAAGAAGATTTTCGATAAATTAAAACACATTTTGAATGATTTTTAATTACCTAACAAAGGAAATGACCGTGACCCTTATTTTAAAAAAACATTCTACTTACTTAAGGATGCTTTGTGCTAAATTTGGTTGAAATCGGTTCCCTGGATCTGCAGAAAAATTCGAAAAAAGTAAAAAAAAAAAACCAAAAAACCAGACAGACAGATGGACAGCGGAAAAAAGTGATAAGAAAAATTCACTTGAACTTTCAGATGGGATAAGCTAAAAAAAACCTTTTACAGTGATGTTTCTTTTCTAAACAGAGAGTAAAGATGACATGTTTATTAATAACACAAAAGGGGGGTTCATTTCATCATTAGATTGATGTTGCTGCTGTTCTTAATTGAGTGTGAACAATAATCACGGGCATGTTAAGGCTTTCTGACTGATTTTACAGCGATGTGTAGACAGTCACCAGTCTGTACTTCATACGAAATGACGTCAAAGTTAACTTTGACGTCACGATTTGCATTACTGTCGATAATTCTCAGGTAATGTATTGGGGTATTGATTTCTATGACTTCACGAGTGTATTATTGGAAGCAAGAGGGGGTTAAAATTATCGTAATATAGCGTTAAAACATTGCCCACATTCGTTACCATGACAATAAAGGTGTTTACATTTCGTGTAAGTATATCCAAATATATCAAGGGACTGCGGTAAAAGACTTCTTAGAATTTGAATTAAAAAATTGTATTATTAATAAAATATTCATTGCATAATGTACCATTCCTGTAAATCAATTCAAACAAATCACCATAAAGCACGATAAGGGTTGCACTTTAAGAAGCCATGCACTATAAACGAAACTATTAGGGTTCAATATTGATTTATATACGCTGTTAGATGTACATCAATCAAAAATTTGCAAAAGCTATGTTTTACTATATAAAATAATAATTAGTTAAGGTAATTGATCTGATACTTAGAATTTTGAAGTAAAACGATGTGCTTTTTTTTGGGGGGGGGGGGGTTAAATAATCGTCTCATACAGAAACATTCTCTGTAAATCAATAAAATGAATCAATAGAGATGCAGATGACTTCCATGAAAAAAAAATCTGAATTAGATTATAAAGGTAATTTTCTGCATACTGAAATAAATGATTAAAATTCTCCAAAGGTTGTTTATTCTTACTTTGTAAAAAAATGTTGTTATACCCCTGTAAAACAGTTACTATATAATATACGAAAAAAAAGTCCAGCATTTTGTTTGTTGGACTGGAACTGTTAGATTGGAACTGTTAAAATCGACTGTTAAAAATGACTGTTGACCGGTGACGTCAAATTCCGCGAAAACGTGTTATTGATTAGAAGGGGTATAACAAAACAGTTGTTGACTGTGTCTCGGTCAACAGTTGCCCGCGGCCTTCGGCAACAGTTTGCGAGCCGGTCCGAAAGATCAACTGCTGCCCTCGACCCCAATCAACAACTGTATAATGTTAAATACTAGAAGGCATTTAAGAGAAATGTTGACTACTGTATTTGTATAAAGCAGGTACAAGTTACATCTTTTCTGGCTGCTCAGTTTCAGGAAAGAAAATCTTTAGAGATTAACTCTAAAAATATACCTTTGTAAAAATTCGACCCCCTCCCCTCATAGTGGCCTGACCTTACCTCCGGTAATCATTTGAACAAACTTGAGTCTACACTATCTGCGGATACTTCCACAAAAAGTTCAGCTTTTCTGACCAAATTGTTTTTGAAAAGATTTATTGAAAGTCAAACCGTGACAAAACCTTTATTATCTATTCTTAGGTTAATAAGGGTAAGAAGTTTTTATTTATGATTTTGTAAGTTTTTCGCTGAAACGACATGCAAGAGACCAACCCGTGGCATTGATTTCTTTAACTACATTAAAGTCGTTTTTAAAGAAAGAGAGAATGGTCGTGATATAGCGTCCCTTCTAAAATTATTTGAAATCGGTTTAATCATTGCCGACACTAGGCGATAAAATTGTTTACATTTCATATTAATATATCCAAATGAATCAAGGGACTGCAGTAAAAGACTTCTCTTAAATTTAATTTTAAATTAAAATCATTTAAATGTACCATTCCTGTATATTAATTTTAAAAAAAATACCATGAAGATTGATAAGGGTTGCAATTAAAGAAGCTACATGTATAACGACACTATTAGGGTTCAATATTGATTTATATACGCTATTAGGTGTACATCAACCAAACATTGCAAAGGTTATGTTTACTATCTATTATAATAATTAGCTAGGAAATTGCACTGATACTGGGAGTTTTAAGTAAAACGATGTGCTTTTTTTTGGGGGGGGGGGGTTAAATAATCGTCTCATTTAGAAACATTCACTGAAAATCAATAAAAATGAATCAATAAAAATGCTGATGACTTCCATGAAAAAAATGTAAATTATATTAAAAGTAGTTTTCTGCATACTGAAATAAATGAATAAAATTCTCCAAAGGTTGTTTATTCTTACTTTGTTAAAAAATATGTCAAAAACTTGAAAGCATTTTAAAGAAATGTTGACTGCTGTATTTTAATAAAGCAGGTACTTCACAAGTTACATCTTTTCTGGCTGATCAGTTTCAGGAAAGAAGATCTTTAAAGATATCCCAATGTACAAATTCAACCCCCTCCTATTGTGGACCGACCTTACCCCCGGGAATCATGATATGAAAAAACTTGAATCTACACTATCTGAGGATACTGTCACAAAAAGTTCACTTTTTCTGACCAAATTGTTTTTGAAAACAAGATTTTAAAAAAATAACAAGAGAAAAGCTGTCAATGTGACAGCAAACCGGGTTTTCTTTTATGTGAACTGTATCCATAATCCTATCAACACGTATCCAGTGAAATGGAGTACCCTATATGCAACATTTTGCCAAAAAATGACTAAGTTCAAAAGCTAGTATTTTTTTCATAAATTATCGAAAATCAAAATCCTAGCAATATGCACACCTCTGATATATGTTCAATTGATCTGCAAAAGAACAACTTCCTATCTTGAGAACTGTAGGAGGAGTTATCCGTACAATGAGGGTACCCTATATGCAATATTTTGCCAAAAAATGACTAAGTTCAAAAGCTGGTATTTTTTTTCATAAATTATCAGAAATCAAAATCCTAGCAATATGCACACCTCTGATATATGAACAATTGATCTGCAAAAGAACAACTTCCTATCTTGAGAACTGTAGGAGGAGTTATCCGTACAATGAGGGTACCCTATATGCAATATTTTGCCAAAAAATGACTAAGTTCAAAAGCTGGTATTTTTTTCATTAATTATCAGAAATCAAAATCCTAGCAATATGCACACCTCTGATATATGAACAATTGATCTGCAAAAGAACAACTTCCTATCTTAAAAACTGTAGGAGAAGTTATCTGTACAATGAGGGTACCCTATATGCAATATTTTGCCAAAAAATGACTAAGTTCAAAAGCTGGTATTTTTTTCATAAATTATCAGAAATCAAAATCCTAGCAATATGCACACCTCTGATATATGAACAATTGATCTGCAAATTAACAACTTCCTATCTTGAAAACTGTAGGAGGAGTTATCCGTACAATGAGGGTACCCTATATGCAATATTTTGCCAAAAAATGACTAAGTTCAAAAGCTAGTATTTTTTTCATAAATTATCAGAAATCAAAATCCTAGCAATATGCACACCTCTGATATACGTACAATTGATTTGCAAAAGAACAACTTCCTATCTTGAGAACTGTAGGAGGAGTTATCCGTACAATGAGGGTACCCTATATGCAATATTTTGCCAAAAAATGACTAAGTTCAAAAGCTGGTATTCTTTTTATAAATTATCAGAAATCAAAATCCTAGCAATATGCTCACCTCTGATATAAGAACAATTGTTCTGCAAAAGAACAACTTCCTATCTTAAAAACTGTAGGAGGAGTTATTCGTACAATGAGGGTACCCTATATGCAAAATTTTGCCAAAAAATGACTAAGTTCAAAACCTGGTATTTTTTCGATAAATAATCGGAAATCAAAATCCTTGCAATATGCACACCTCTGATATATGTACAATTGATCTGCAAAAGAACAACTTCCTATCTTGAAAACTGTAGGAGGAGTTATCCGTACAATGAGGGTAGCCTTTTGGCAGCCGCCCGCCCGCCCGCCCACCCGCCCGCCACTTTCACCATTTTAATAACCGGATTTTTCCGTTGGAAAACCCGGTTAAAAAGACATTTTCAATGATTTTTAATTACCTCGCCTACAAAATGAGCTAGACCCTCAGTTTAAACAAACTTGATTTCCATTTACCTAGGGATGCTTTGTGCTAAATTTTGGTTGAAATCGGTCCAGTGGTTCTGCAGAAAGTCGAAAATGTAAAAAAAAAATACGCACAGACAGATGGACGGCGGAAAAAAGTGATCAGAAAAATTCACTTGAGCCTTCATCTCAGATTAGCTAAAATACGTCTACGGTGATGATGTTTTTCTTCTAAACAGAGAGTAATGCCGTGTCGTCTTTTTGATCAGCTGACAGAGACTTACCTCCATATGAGATTACATATTCTCTTTTGTCATTATCTATCTGACCTAATACATAGCCAACAGCATTATCCGAGGCATCACATGTTAAAATAAATGATTTAGAAGTGTCAGGGTAGACCAGAATGGGGGCGGATATAAGTTTTTCTGTTAAAGTTGTGTAAGGTGTTCATCGACAGAGCGCGAAAAGATACGAATGTCGTCAACGAACACGAGAACTGACTTCCAATTTAAACCGCCCAACATATTAGACATCAAGGTCTGAAAAGAGATTGGTGAGTTAGTAAGTCCAAAAGACTCTACCTTGGGTTATGAATGCTGCCTTCTGTCTACTATCCTTATCAAGCCCCATTTGCCAAAATCCAGACATAAGATCTAAATTTGTAAAATAATTGGATTTAGCTTCTCCTATAGCATCAAAAACTGTTTCTAAATGAGGAAGTGGGAAGGACATTGGCATTGTTATTTTGTTAAGAGCACGATAATCACAAGCAAACCGAAAGGTACCATTCTTTTTCTTTACTAAAACTAATGGCGAATGCCATTCTGAATTTGAAGGCTGAATGATATCATGTTTCAACATTTCAGATACTTGATTTTCAATTTCTTTAGAAGCTTGCGGAGAAGTTCTGTAAAATTGAAGCCGAAAAGGTTTTGAATTTTGTTTAATTTTAATTTTATGTTTGTGTGCACTTGTGCGTCCACATTCATTCAGGTCAAGAGCAAAATTTTCTCTGTATCTGGATAAAAATTTCAGTAAAATATATTTTTGATTCTGATCTAAATCTGAATTTCCTAAATCAAATTGAATTTCACCCTTACATTTGTTTTCTGAACTGTCTGGATTCAAAGCACTAACATTTCTTGATCCCCCCTCCAAAGACAAAATGCTTTCATGGTCAATATCAATAACATTTGCCACAACAAAATGCATGGGTAACTCAATAGTTTCAATAGTAGGGTTAATAACTCTAAGAAAAGCATTACTACAGTCTACCTGCACACAACATCTAGCAGCTTACAGATTAAGTGATTCTAAATCTTTGTGAGGTTCAAATAATACAATGTCACCATTCTAATGTCGAGAAATATGTACTGGGATATTCATTTCACACCTGGAGGGATTAAAATAGGACACCTTGTTCTAGCATAACCATTTTCCGTCGTTATCACACAAGCATTGTTTTCCCCATATTGGTCAGGTATATGTAAAGTATTGGAGGTTGAAAACCTGAGCACTGTGTCATGAGCACACAAAAAGTCTACACCCAAAATAAACGCATGATGAATGCCATCTACCACATGAGCTTTAAAATTGTATTATCTGCCATTAATCGATATTTCTAAATCTATCTGACCTAAAACAGGGAGTACTTTTCCACTAGCCCCTTTTACAGACCGAAAGGTGGGAGGAAGCAACTGATTTTGAGCGTACTGGGTTTTCGCTAAAAAAAAGTCTTTGTTTATAATAGTTACTGAGGCACCAGAGTCAATCAAAGCACTAGTGTTACGACCGCCTACCAAAATAGGAATGGTGTTTTTCGTCATGTGAGCCACAAAATTCATCTGAGGAACCGAGTGTATGTTTTGCCTATCTTTAGAGTAGCTTCCAAAGACAGGCGCGCACCCCTTATGTTGTGACAAGTATTGGTTGTGTGTGTAAGTTTGTTGTGGGTGTGGTGGTGTTGTGTATTGTAAGAAGTTTGTCTGTGTGGGCAATCTTTCTACAAATGACCAAAAAATGACTGGGCCGGTCGTTGGGGTCCAGGACGTGGGCCAGGGGGTGGTTGTGCTTGCTGCCACTGGGGTTGCTGCCAATTCCCGGTAGTGTGTGGTTGTTGCTATTGAAATGGTGGATGATGGAACCTGGTAGTGGGCTAGTAGCTCTGAGGATGTGCCGAATGATAGCCATGATTTGGTAGCCCCTGCTTTCCAGGACGTCTATTAGGCTGCTGATGAGGTGCATGCCTGGGATTGGCCCTAAGGTCTTCTCTAATTTTCTGCAAATCATTTAAAAGAGCAAGATTTCTAGATTCCTGCAAGGCCGGGGTGGTCGTCCGACGTAGCTCTGCCATTTCTGCTCTCGCTGCCACGTTCTTCAGGTCTTCCAACGTCTGGGGATCCGCCTTGATGACTTCTGCGCTGAGGTTTGGTTTCAGTCCATTCATAATGACGCTGATGAGCCATCCCTGGTCCACAGTCCTGTCTGTTGTTAAGGAGGTCACTCGATGGATGAAATCTTCCACACTTTCAGCCTCCTTCTGTTTGACATCCATCAGTTGTAGGTTGTGGCGAGTGGATGGCTTGAATCTGTTGTGAATGGCCTGTCGGATATACTCTAAAGAAGATTTTATATTAGAATCAAGGGAGAAAAACCAACTCTAAGCTGCACCTGTTAAATAAAATGGAAGTGCGCCAATGGCAACTGCCTCCGATAATTTTTGCAATTATAGGAAGGTTACAAATTTTAACCACCACTGGACAATAGAAGATTTCCCATCATATTTGTTCAGTTTGACTTTGGGAGCACAGGATTTAAGTGCTGATGTTGGGGTTTCTGTTTCTCTCGTTGTCCTGGTCTGCATGCGATTTAACTGATGTCGCAGGTTACTTACTTCCTCCTCTTGGGCTTCAATTTGTTGGAGGTCTCTTTGTTGTCTGTGTTCTCTGCGCTGTTGTTGCTCATTTCTGTCATGTTCCAGGAGTTGTATGGTTTTCTCTTTCTCTTGCACTTGGCGCCTCAGTTCCAACAGTTGAGTGTTATCCTGTCCTTCCTTATTTCCATTGGCTGGCGTTGGCATCTTGTTCTGGTTCCTCAAATTATAACGTTGCATCCACCGGGATTTTGGATACCTCCACCAGTTGTCGTGTTGTATTTTTGACTACGATTGTATGGGGGGATTCTATAACTTGCAGTGTGAGGACCCGTTTTGCAACTTCCAAAAGGTTTGGGACGATTGCACTGAAATTATAACAGGGAAGCCTTTAGAAAATTAAAAGATGATGTTTATTGCTGCTGGTCTCCGATTAGAATGACCAAGGTAGGGTACGCTATCTCAATCGAAGACCTGGGCTTCCCTGATCTATTTCAGCCAATCAAAATTTAGATTCTTTGTTCGGACACAATTTTAGTAATTAGAAATTAACCCACTTGACCCTGATCTCCGGACACTAGCCATAAAGATATAATTAAGTTAATGTAGATAATCCCCTAGCAAAGAAAAATCTGCTGACACCTGAGCACATCTTGATCTTGACACTAGGTAAAAAAGATAAAAGGAAACCCTAAGAACAATTATAAACATCGTAACACCCATATGTAAATTAACTTGGTCGTCGAACTAATAAATTACATAATACTACATTTTGGCGACATTGTTACACCGCATACCTAGCAGAATAAGTTTTGATAAGTAATTAGACAACCTTTAGGTATTTACTTTGAACAGCGTTGCTTTGTACAAAAATATCTGCAACTGTTGGATATGCCGAAAGCGACTTTTAAAGTAATCATTATATTTAACATTTTGCAATGTATTTTGAATTAAAAGAAATAGACAATAAATGTATAGATTGCTGTAAACCATAAACCTGAACAAAATATTGAGATCAATAAAACAAAATTACTACTATACTTTATCAAACAAACTACGACTAAAAACTCCTCTACTAATATTTTACACAAAACAATTTAACACATATATATTTAGTTAAACACACATAGACTGTTATTAAACAGATCTGTCCCTTCTGATATATTTTATCAAATAAAATATACAACATGACTACTTTAAAGGAGTCATGTTGTATATTTTTTTTGATAAAATATATCAGAAAGGACAGTAAAGATGGCACGTGTATTAATCACACAAAAAGGGGGTTCATTTATAGTCGTGACTCTTTGATTTTACCCTTTTTGCGATTTTTGTATTTTGTGACTCTGTTAAGGAGTTCATTAGAATGATGTTGTTGCTGCTGTTCTTAATTGAGTATGAACTAGCATCTCGTGATAATCCGGGAAAATTAAAGTGGAAAATAACAGACCACCGTTACATTAAAAAAACAACCTTAATTTGAATTACTGCATTTTGCCAGGGTTATCATAAAGACATTCATAAAACCTTTACGATTTATACTTAGGTTAATAAGGCTAACGAAATTTTATTGATGATTGTGTATGCTTTACACTGAAACGAAATGCAAGAGACAGACCCGTGGCATTGATTCCTTTAACTACATAAGTATCGTTTTTGAAGCAAGAGAGGATGATCGTAATATAGCGTCCCTTCTAAAACAATTTGTAATAGGTTTAAACAATGCCGACATTCGTTACCTTGGCAATAAAATTGTTTACATTTCGTGTAAATATATCCAAATGAATAAAGGGACTGCAGTAAAAGACTTCTCTTAAATTCAATTTTAAACTTTATAAAGATTCATTTTATAATGTACCATTTCTGTATATCAATTTAAAAAAAAATCACCATGAAGATTGATAAGGGTTGCAATTAAAGATTTCATGAATTATAAACAAAACTATTAGGGTTCAATATTAATTTATATACGCTATTAGGTGTACATCAATCAAAACATTGCAAAAGCTATGTTTTACTATAAAAATAATAGTTAGTTCAGGTAATTGCACTGACACTTAGATTTTAAGTAAAACGATGTGCTTTTTTTTTTGGGGGGGGGACAAAAATCGTCTCATATAGAAACATTCTCTGTAAATCAATAAAATGAATCAATACAGATGCAGATGACTACGAAGACAAAAAATCTGAATTAGATTAAAAAGGTAATTTTCTGCATATTGAAATATAACTATCAAAAATAAAATATTCCAAAAGTTGTTTCTTCTTACTTATTAAAAAAAAAAATGTTAAAAGCTGGAAATAATTTCAATGAAATGTTGACTGCTGTGTTTTAATAAAGCAGGTACATTACATGTACAATTAATACAAAGTAAACGTTTCATTATTTATATAAGTACATATTACAGCTCGCCAAATAAATAAAAAACGTTTTGCTTAGAATTGGAAATATAACAAAAAATATACAAAAATTTCACATTCAGTTTATTTAGATATACATTTTAACGAGACAATTCAGCATAACATAATCAAAGCATGTATAATAAATTCGAGGTTATCGCTAGGCTAAAGCTTTAAACAAACGATTAACTAAGGTTGACCCAAACAATAACCAACATCAGTTAATGAAACCTAATGGCAGCCGATCTATTATTGTCTTGTGATACTGCTCCAATAAATCCTTTCTAACTGTATAGTTTAATGAAAGTTAACCACTTTCCAACTAAACTTCTATTGTCCTTGAACAGTGCACATGTTTATTTATAATCCGCTGCGATGGTTATAAAGTGTAAACTGCCCCAACCCAGGTTATACGAATATAATTTTGGTAGATACTGAGTTCATTCCTTAAATATTGTTTGTAAGTATTCTTCGTGATATTCGTTTTGATATTAATATAAACCATGTTGATATTACGTCATCAAAATATTTAGGCATTGTGTGTTTAAGCCCTCTTTCGAAGGCGTTCTCTATTTTATTTAGTTTAAAGTCAGTATGTAAATGGTTTTTATATTCTTGCTATAAATAAAATTCGATTTAGAAGAAGTAAAGCGCCTATGGAACCTGTGAACTTTTTCTGGATCATCTGACTTCAAAACACTCAACCTTGTAAGGTTTCATTAGAAAATAATGACATTTATTTACATGTATTTGCAAATTTATAATGGTTTTTTTTTTTAGCTAACAGCTATAATTAACTGCAATTTATTATTCGCTTTTGTTTTTTTTCTTTTTCGTTTAAAAAGGGTAATGTTTTCCTCCGCCTTTTACACTCGGCTTTGAAAAGCGTCAATCAAAAGATTTTGACTGAATTTCGTTAATAAAATATCTACTTATACGTTGTAGAAGTACATGTCAATAAAGCTTATCATTTAATCAACTGAACTTGAAGGGGCATGGTCACTATTTTGGTCAAAAATTATTTATCCGATTTCAGAGTTTACAATGATTTAGTAAGACAATGCTTTGCTATGTAAAACAAAGCTTTTGTTTACATTTTGAATGTTGAAGTGAAAATTCCATCTTCAGACCAAAAAATGAATGTGTTAACCTTTAAGAACTGTTTATTTATGCTTAAAATGAATCAGCTTAAAAAGATTTGTTAGTGTTTTATATAGAACATGTGTAAACAAAAACAGGGCACAAATAAAATTTGACTAAACTTGTGACCATGCCCCTTTAACCCATGCTTGCGAAAGAAATTTTTACGGAAAAATTATTGTTTACCGAATCCTCAGTGTATAATCTCTCTCTCTCTCTCTCTCTCTCTCATTTTATCCCTCCTTACAGATTTGGAATAAGTTTCCCAAGCAACCCCTGCTCTTTCTCGTAGTAATAGTAATACTCCCGTATTAAATAACTGCTTCAATATAAAAATAACTTATTACATGAATGAAACAATATTTTCTATGATAAGGATTAGTTCGGTTTATATGATATAACAATTATAAAAGAATTGCTGTGTTGATATATATGAATGGGAATATGATGAACATATAAATTCACAATTATATAGATGTTTTTGAGCCAAGTTCACGCACTGTTTTATCAAAGATGTAGAATTGCAGCCACTCTTCAATGGACTGCACTATAACTGGATTGTATGAGGATAATGTTCTCTGAATTTTTCGTGAGTGTAATGGGTGGTGAAAGACACATCATAGAGCTTACATAAGAGTGGTTCATCTATAGTTATATCTGTTGATCTGTTAATGATTTGATACTTTGTGATTTCTCATGTTTCGGTACATATGTTCTTTAAGCCATCCTTTTTGGATTTTACAATTATTAAAGAAATTAATTTGGCTTGATGTTGCCTATTGTTTTTAAACTTGACCTGCATTAGCAGGGATCTTCCCGCGGATGCTTAAATATAGTTTTATTTGGTGCAGTTCTATTGAAAGGGATTTGTTTATATTTGAGAGCTCATTTTTGTGTTGAAAAAATTCCTAATCCTCCCTAGACATTTATGGATTTTATTTATCAAAAGAACTTTTTTCTTAACTTTTGTTTTGTGCTGTAGCTTTAAAAAGATACAGCTTGTGTCTCTGTCATTGTAGTGCATCTTGATATTATTGACTATATGACCCTAAAGAAACATGTGATGCTGACGTTTCAATTTTGTAATGGCATGGTTGGTTTAGGTTTATGTTAGTCTGGGTTAATTGGATTCATATTTCTAAGAAAATCTTTTCACAAGCATTCCTTCATTTTTGTTTTTGTTTCCATTGAATTTCTTTTATAACATGTATGCTAATATTTTTGAAAACTATTTAATTTTCTCTGATAATAGTCATTGCCGATTTACATAGCGTAAGCTTTTTTTATTATCAAAATGTAAGGAGTCAGTCTAGCTTGTTTTAAATTTTAGTATTTTCCAGGTCGCAGCATCAATCATCTTGATATTTTACTGATATGTAACAATATACAATGTTGCCTTCGAGATGTTCGATTAATGCAAATGAGAGAAAGAGAGACAGACAGACCGACAGAGAAAAAGACAGATAGGGAGAGAGAATCAATTCAGGAATAAGACAAATGATTGATACTAGTTACCAGATCAAGATAGGAGGGGGATCAATAGTCAACACCATATCAACCCCTTTATGGACCCCCTTCCTTCCTTTTGGCGACTGGTCACAGTGGTGGACAAGAGAGCCTTGTTGGCCATTCTTTTTATCTACTGTCCAGATTGATTTAGTGTATGCCAATAAACACAGGAGTCAAACCAAGTTTATATACATGCATTTGTTGATGAGGAAAACTGTTCTCCATAAAAAATCTCTTGTCCATTCAATTAATTTTTTAAATCCAATTAAAAGCAACATTGATCGATGTAACGGTACGTACATAAAAATGACATCTCAGTAAAGTGCAGGCAGACATAAATTAAGATTTTTTGGTCGTTCTTTAACTAGTTGGTGTTTTAAAAAGACATGCATCGATATTCAATGTAAAAATCTACAGCGGCTAAAACTGACAAGAAACTCACAGGACAGATATCGACACGCCCCGTTTATAGATTAGTCCAAATCTTCAACGACCTAAAAAAATCACGGACTGCACGAAATAATCATAACGATGTCAGACTGAAAGTCTAACAGAAGATGATTTGGCTGTTAGCTGTTAGCTAACTTACTTACCTACAATAACAGTGTTTTCGTGAATTTTAATTACTTTTTATAATCAATTAATCAATTAGCAAAAAGAAAGATGTTGATATAAACAAGAAAATGCTCGGGTTATGAAGATAGCGATCATTGCAGAAAAAATTAAATGAACTGCGTTAGGTATTTTTCTGCAATGTCGCTACATGTACCTCCATATCCTGTTACAGAACACAAAATGTTTTTAAAACACTGATTAAAGTATTTCAGTTCACTTCACTATACCTAGACTTGTACTTTTTAAGACACTAAGTCATACTATGGCGATTTAAATGTTTAATTAAACTATTTTTATCGTTCGATTGGATAGCATAGCGTCGTAGCTCAGTGGTTAAAGTATTGGGCTTTTAAACCGCGAATCATCATTTTGAATCCGCCTGGAGCTTTTGCTCATTATTACAGAAATTAATTATCGAAAATGTAATTTTTCATCAAATATTGCATTTTTTTTGGTCTTAAATATCTTCTTATCCATTATAATATTTTTCATAATTAAGTAATTTTCTGCTGATTTGAAAATATGTCAAGGTGTAGTGAGCCACCTTAACATAAACCCACTTGTTTTTGCATAATGCCTTCATTTCAACCTTAGTAACCGGTTAAAAACATTGTAGTAAAAGATTTCTTTGAATGTTTAGTAAAACAGTTTGTTTTCTGTATAAAATATTTATTTCATAAACCACCATTACCTGTATATCAATTAAATAAAACAACCGATACAGCATGGGAAGGGCTGGAAGTCATAATGTCCCTGAATGGTAAATGAAGCTATCACGTTTCTTTATTGACTATTAACCATTACGTGAACATAAATCAAAATACATCTCACATTTTGTAAACATGTATTTTTTTTTCTTAATAAAGCAATGACTTTATTATGCAACATACAATGTATATCAAAATTATTAGAGTTTGTTTTAAAGGGGCATGGTCAGGATTTTTTTCTTTTTTATTGTTGAGAATACTTTAGAAAATGTATTTCTAAAGATTTAGAGTCAGCTGTAAAGTAAAAAGCAAGATACAGAGCTCATAATAATCTGTTAAGTAAAAAAGCCGTTTTCAATGGTTGGTCCTCTAATTGCACAACAAAACAAAGATATAAGCCGAGCTTTGCTAACATAAAGATAAAATATTTATTTCATGTACTGTAAATCAATAAAATAACTCAATTAAGATGCAGATAACTGCAATGAGAGGATTAAATGGATGTTAAAAAAATAAAACACGAATTGAGTCTTAAATCTTACACTTGCCGTAGCATCCTGATAATCAAAATCACTATTTTATTTGAAGATAGTTATGAGTCATTTAATAAGTTTAATCAACCATGTAAGTTTGAATATGGACCATTATGTGATGCAGGTTTTTTTTTCACTTACAACTTTGAAAGCTTCTTTAAACCAAAGATTAAAATGGTAAAGGTCTGCACAAGTTTTAAAGGAAATACACACGATTTTAGATCAAAATTTTAGTTTTTATTTTAAAGTATAAAATGTAATAAAATGGTTTACATGCACATTTTGAATAAATAACCAAAAAGAGATATACAGAGGTAAGAATTCGTTGATATATAAACAAAGTTCGAGTCTTATGTTTGTTAACAAATAATGAAAGATGTGGAATTACCATTTCTTTGACAAAATGACTCATGGCAAATAAGGTAAACTGATTCAATTTGTTCATAAATAATATTATCAACAAAAGAAAACAACATTTGATTGTAACTTATACCAATAAAACAAATATGTAAACAATAGCAAGACTAGAGTTTTGTTTACATAATACAGAATTTCAAACTCTATATCTTGCTTAAATCTCAATTATTGACCTTGAAATTTTGACAAAGCATTAAAAATACCCCAATAAACCATTCTAAACATTAAAATTGGAAAACAAAATTTGCAAATTTTGACTTCAAATAGTGTCTAAGACCTTTTAATATTATATTTTACTTTATTAGATTTATTCAATTTATAACAAAATATTCTTATAGTCGATAAGATTTTAAAGTAAACGTGTATCAATTAATCATCATTACAAAATAACGATGTGTTGAAAAAATTCGAGGCTGTATGTGTGTATGAGCCAGAGGAAATCAATATATCAGTGATGCTTTTTCATAATCAGAGTTTTCTACAAGATACATGTAATTCAAAGAATCTGTGACCCCGCTTAAAGAAAAAAGAGGCTAGAAAACTGGAAAAGCCTATCTGTAACCTTTCTTCTTCAATAACTTCACTACAATACATTTACATGTAACACGTAAACTGGTTATTATGCGTTTATTTTTTATTTACTTGTACATAGAAATTTTAACTTAGATTTAGGATACTGATTTATGCTATCTCTGGAAATAACATGCATCACAGACTTATGATTTATCAAAAAATTTATCTTATAACATGCATCAAAAACTTATGATTGTAACTGCTATGGTTTTTCTTGCTTTTAAAATCTAGAGAATAAGATTGATTTTTTAAACCAGAAATCAAAATTAAGTCGATGTGCCATCCCTTCCATATCATGATTTATTTATCAACATATTATTATGAAAATGACAAATGTGTACGGATTGGTTGCTCTGGAGTAATGATTGATCAAACTTTTGTATAAATTCTATGTTCATGTCAAATATCGTTCAAAACTATGACGAAATAAGAGGTTGGACAATGAACGTCTTTGCAGCGAGTTCATATTTACTTTGTTTTATCTTGATGTATAGTTATGGACAACTGTTACCTTTAACTTCGGACTTTATCAAGCAAGGCTATGTGTCCGAGAGCATGGATGAAGGTGTTTTTGCTGTACACACCCTGGAAATAAAGTCTCTTGTAGAGTGTGCATTGCGTTGTGGCATGAATTTACTTTGTAACGCTGTGGACTTTTGCTTTCTTGATGGTTTATACACCTGCCGATTCCGTTATGGACATGCTAACCTTTCAAACACCATTACACAGTGTGAGGCTTATGAAAACACAGCTGTAAGTACAATTATATTAAGGTTTTTAGGACATAGATAGATAATTTTTGAGATTAAGTACACCTTACTCACATTATTTGAATTTGGCGTAGTTTGTATCTATATGTTAATAATCTGCTGAAAACTTATTGTCTAAGCCATTAAATTAAAAAAAAGCATTCAACATAAAAATCTTTAGAAATATTTTGAACGTTTTTATTTTAAAATATAATTAAGAAATAAAATAATTTCAGTCATTAGAGGAATTAAATCTGAGGAAAGAAATTCTGACTTAATAAAAATCGTCATTTTATTGCAGACCTCTCTCTCAAAAACTTTTTAAAAAGCAAACGTTGGATAGAAAAAATGAAATTAAAATTTTCAGCGACAATGCACATCTAAATATGTTTTATTTTTTTATCTTTATATCTATTTGGTAGTGAAAGAAAAAATGTCCTGAAATGTGCTGAATTTTTTTTATAGTATAATATTTTTCCGTGTTAAACATTTTTGAAAGGGAATAGAGAATGCAGAGTGGAAAATTAAAGAATCAGAATTTTCGGTTGGGCCTTGTGTCCATAATAATGAAAATAAGAATGTAACCTGATTTGAAATGTTACTTTTTAAAAATTTTAAAGTACTAAAGGGTATATTGAATTGTCATAAATCCTGTTTGATCCTATTGGCGATAAATGTTTTTATTATTTTTTTTTTTAAATAAAGCAATTAAATGTTATTAGTTTGTTAAACTCAAATTTATATTTAAACTAAAATTCAGTATATCATTATTGTTCGTAGAGCGATCGCTAAGTGAATGTAGTCCATACTGGGCTTAACATACTTGAGCTTTGCTTGTAATTCTGGTATTTAAAAAAAAAGGGGTGGCTCTATATTACAAGCTCATGAATCGCTCCTGAATTTTCATTGTTTGTTTCAAGTTAAAATCGACCAGGGACAATTTCACTTTCGCGGGCCTTTCTGGTGGAGGCATTTATGACTACCGCTATTCGTAAATAATTTTATATATAATAGTATATTCTATATATATATATATATATATATATATATATATATATATATATATATATATATATATATATATATATGAAATAAGGACAATATATTATCTAGTTGTTTGAACTAAACTCAATGATACAAGCTAAAACGGGATCATTTACGTCTCATTTCCTTTTTAGTACTTTCACACAACCACATAAAGATCCTAAACCAATTATAAACATTCAAGACTGTCGCACAAGTTCTTAAAACGATAAGAAGCTACGCCATTTTGTATGATTTCTTAATATACCATGAGGTTAAAGTATTCGATGTGTTACATGTATCAGAGCTCTATCGGAAGTTCTTTTAAGGGTCGACGACTGGATCAAGGTTTTTTAATCATGGCGTACAAATTTAATTTGTGATGTTGTCATACGCAAAAATGACATTAACATTAATTATTCGTGATATTTTTTAATCAAGACAGATCTTACACATTTACAACCACATTGTTTCATCTAATGTAATCAATGCTAAGCTATGAAATTTATTCATCATTTGCGCGATACAATTCAGTCATTCGCTTAAGCAGTGGGATCCTATGGAGTTGAAGCCCCCTCAAAAAATTGAATAATTACAGCTGAAATGACATCTATTGTGGTGCTAGAATGAAAATCTTTTCTTTAAATCGTTCATAGAATTAAATTTAGGGTGTTTGATATATGTTTTGTGCAATTAGAAAGCATTTAACAGAGTATTAAGTTGTAGTTTCATACATTTATATATACTGTGTTAACGACTTTCTCAATCATTATACTTGATTATTAAATCCTACTTTTCGTGTCAGTTGCTGTAGTAGGGACGTTATATGTTTTCAGAACAAAATACACATGATAACAGCATCCTGACATAAAAAGGTGTCTAAACTTGTAGCCACAGTAGGGTGTGTCGCGGATGTAGTACAATTGTAGTACAATACATAGGCCAACTACATTATATTATACACTGTAATCTTTCTCCTTTTACTCTCTAAAATCAAGTTTTATAATACTTTATTTTTTTTTTTAAATAGACATCCAAAGAATACGTAACCAAAACAATTGCTATCTGCAAAGTTTGTTTACCTGACATGAATCAGTTTTAATATCTAAACTCAATTTACATGTATATGAAAAATAACTGTAATATATCTCAGTGATATATTTGATAACAATTACTTCAAAAAACAGTGATTAAACGTTAAACTGTCATTAAATTTTGATTAATTAATTAGTATTTCATTCGTTTATATATCTATGTTTAATATGTTGACATTGTTTCTTTTTTTACAGAGCAAAGACTGTCCGGACGGATTATTCTTAAGAGCTCAAGGAATATGCAAAATCAGTAAGTGGATGCCACAAAGTAACAATACCATAATAAAAGTGATGTGTTTATCTTTATATAGTTAAGTAACAAGACCATAAAAAAAACTATGTGTCTGTATTTCATATGGTTAAGATATATCTTAGCTCAATAATAAACTTTCGGTGTTGCCGTTTCTGGTAAGACGAGGTTTAGCGGTTTATATTAGTGTCAGGTGTATGTATATATAATTTATATTTCACCTCTCTTTCATTTTGATATACCAGTATTATAGAAGCATATTATAGAAATGCCATAGGTGTTAATCTGGTTCTAGCATTTTTTTAGTTTATAAGCAAAACGTCTTAATTTATAAGATTTACCAGTCATACTTTTTTAGCTCAGTTATTCTGATCACATTTTGTCCATCGTTCGTTTGTTATCTTTTTACATTTTGAAGTTCATTCTAAAACCGTTTGACCAATTTCAACCAAATTCAAAACAAAGCATCCTTAGGGAAAGACAAATATCAATTGCAGAAATAAAAGACCGATCTTTTTTCAAAACTCGAAACTATTCTGATCACATTTTGTCCATCGTTCGTCTGTAAACTTTTTACATTTTGAACTTCATTCTAAAACCGTTTGGCCAATTTCAACCACATTTAAAACAAAGCATCCTTAGGGAAAGACAAATATCAATTGCAGAAATAAAAGACCGAGCTTTATTCAAAACTCGAAACTGTAGAAAAAGGGGGGTATATTTTTTAAAAAATTCTTCTCAAGAACTACTGAGTCAAATTTAATGTAATTTAGCATAAATACTCCTTATGGAAAGGAAAATATAAATTTAAAAAAATTATGGTCTAGTTCTGTTTCAAATCTGAGTTATGTGAAAAAAATAAAGAAAGGGCGTGTTGCAATCAGTTTATAGCTTCAGGTTTGGTATTCATAAGTCTAGCTAAAATGGGTAGGCAAAACCGGGCCGGGGCAAAACAAAAAATGGCAGTTGGCCCGGGGCAAAACAAATGATTGGCAGTTATTTAGCTGCCAATCTCATTTAAATTTTCAGGAAATTTTAAGAACCAGTATATTTGTTTTCGCTGTATATATTACTGCAAAACAAAGCGTATTTTGAAATTGACGATTGCCGATCTACCCCGGCTTTTTTTTGCTTATCAATTTTACCAAGACTCGTATTCCATACTTCTAAAACGAGGTTCTTTGTTCAAAGCAGCCTTGACAATAAAGCGAAAATGGTCGATCTGAAAATGATGAATTTGTTTGATATTGTTGAGCAACAGTTCGCGTACGAAAGGAATCTTTGAAACATGCAAAATACATTAGTGTCGATTTTGTAAAGTAAATTGAGGCTAAATATTTTAATGCGTTGACAGTTTTCACATATGACGGTGGTGTTAGCTTTTTTGATTTTCGTTCCGTTTTCATTATTTATGATATGTAACCTGGGAACTATCGCCTGTATTTTGTGATTTTTACGTATCAAATTAAACTTCGGTAAATCAGACAGCTAACTGTTTACCTGCGCAAATTTAAGCAAAATCTGAAGTATTAAAAAGTACTAAACTACAATTCATTCTATCGATAAATCGGTATGCTCTTTTGTGTAATGGAAGACTAATGCAATATGTTTTGTTGAGATGCTTAGCATTTTCTCCAGTTCTGAGGCCATTCTTTTTTTCCCATTTTAAATGCTGAATAGGAAATACCAAGTTAAAAATCTTAAACTGAATGTAAACAACTCATGTAAACAAAATGACTCAGAATTGTGAGCTCTGTATCTTGCTTAATATTCTACGATTGACGCTGATATTTTGGTTGATCATAAGACATTTTATATGAATTATAGTATATTAAATACTTGTACAAAAAAAATAAAGGTTGATATGCTGTATATATAACTTCTCTTTGGGGCCCATCTTTATACAATGAATAATGTAAAATCTACAATATTTTTGATAGTTTTTCAGACACGAGTAAATAAAAACGACACCATTAAAACAGTTTCCATAGTTCTGACACATTTTTGTTGCAGGGATAAAGGAATTATCGTTATTCTTAAGAAAATATTACTGCGAAAAATTATCCTGGTTTGTAACCATTTGTTTTTTATGAAATAAGACGAAAATAATAGATGTGCGTCAGTAAATTAGAGTGATGTGCCTGTCAATACTGTATTTTTTTTTATGTCACGTGAAAACATTTTTCATTCCAATGTATTCATCAATCAAGTGTGAATGAAGTTATAAAAGTCACACGAGTTTACTCGAGGTAAACAACAGTCATTTAATTATAATAGAGAAGACAAATTAAATTTTTAAATGTTTTTAATTTGAGGAAATGAGTGAATTGATGTACAATTTTCTTCTTTACATCTATAGGATTTTTCAAAAATGAAATACAATAACTATTATATTATATTTTTTTTTAAAAATGCAATAACTAGTAAGTAGTTGAAGAAGAAATGGTCACATTTGCATCTCGTATATTCTGATCGCTTTATTAAGTGGGGGGGGGGGGGGGAGCAGAACAAAAAAATGGGGAATATGAAGTTAACGGTGAACCCTACCAAATGTTAAGTTTTATATCTTGCGTAGGATTTTCTTATTCTATGTAAAAATGGTATTCATTGAAAGTACAATGTAAAAAATTACGTGTATGCAAAAATAAGTGTAAAATTCCAATACATTACAATATTTTTTTTGTTATTTTACCGATGGGCTATATATGGCACAATATCTTTTAACGCCCATTGTTTCTCAGGTGAGCGATGTGGCCCCATGGGCCTCTTGATTTATTTATTTTTTTTCTTTTAAAAGAGACAAAATGATTATAATGAATCACGTCCAGTTAATTTTAACATTTATACATTTCAAGATACTGATGAGTGCCAGAATGACCCATGTCTTAACGGAGCCACATGTACGAACACACCCGGCTCATTCAACTGTACATGTGACGCCGGATGGACCGGGATAGTTTGTGATGAAGGTAAACGACAATAAAATGCGTAAATTTTCACGTTTGTTTTTTAAAATCAAATGTAAAATAAGCATGTCTATAGTTGTGGAGGCAGCAATTGTTAAAATGTTCCTTCCGTTAAAATAAGGATTTTTTTTTGAAATCCAACTTAAAACCAAATTCTCCTTTGCAAAATTGTTATACGTTAAAGCTGACATGAATGCATAAATCATTTGTTCGCCATATTAGTTTCGATCACTCCTCTACTGCCACTGGGGTATCTACAGTAGTTAAGAAAGTTACGGTCGGCTGCTTTCCGATCGAGGCATGTAGGTTGCACGGACTTGTAAATGCATGAACTACACATTGTAGTAAAATGTTTGTGATAAAGAATAAAGGAAACAACAATCACTAAAATACAAGTTTTATTTATTCTTCAAAAGAATTTTCCAGGTATCAAGGTATCATTTTGCACAGATTGCGCTCCCTTATGCATATCGAACATGTCTGCCGTTCATACGAATGCATAACGTATGCGTCTTTTTGAAAACCCTGGCGGAACTATATCCAACTCAGTAGCTAAATAATAGTAAATCCATGAAAGTAACACGTAACATCGTTCCATCGATTTCTACAAAAAGCTCAGTTTCTAAAATCCATCCTGTTATTATACCCCCCGCAAACGAAGTTTGGGGGGGGGGGGGGGTATATAGGAGTCACCTTGTCCGTCCGTCCGTCCGTCCGTCCGTCCGTCTGTCTGTCTGTCTGTTCGATTCGTGTCCGGTCCATATCTTTCTTATGGAGAAACATTAGAAGTTCTTACTTCACACAAAGATTGCTTATGACCTAAAGGTTTGTCATGACCTTGAACCAAGGTCATTCGGGCAAGGTCAAGGTCACAAACAGAAAAAGTGCAAAATTCGTGTCCGGTCCATATCTTTCTTATGGAGAAACATTAGAAGTTCTTACTTCACAAAAAGATTGCTTATGACCTAAGGGTGTATCATGACCTTGAACCAAGGTCATTCGGGCAAGGTCAAGGTCACCAACAGAAAAAGTGCAAAATTCGTGTCCGGTCCATATCTTTCTTATGGAGAAACATTGGAAGTTTTTACTTCACACAAAGATTGCTTATGACCTAAGGGTGTGTCATGACCTTAACCCAAGGTCATTTGTGCAAGGTCAAGGTCACTGACAAAAAAAAGTGCAAAATTCGTGTCCGGTCCATATCTTTTTGATGGAGAAACATTGGAAGTTCTTACTTCACACAAATATTGCTTATGACCTAAGGGTGTGTCATGACCTTGACCCAAGGTCATTTGGACAAGGTCAAGGTCAATGGCAGAAAAAAAGTGCAAAATTCTTGTCCGGTCCATATCTTTCTTATGGAGAAACATTGGAAGTTCTCAGTTCACACAAAGATTGCTTATGAGCTAAGGGCTTGTCATGACCTTGACCCAAGGTCATTTGGGCAAGGCCAAGGTCATTTGCAGAAAAGTGTCAAACTCGTGTGCAGTCCATATCTTTCTAATGGACAAATATTGGAAGTTCTTAATTCACATCTAGCATGCTTATAACCTAAGAGTGTGTCATGACCTTGACCAAAGGTCAATTGAGGAAGTTCAAGGTCATTGTTTTAAAAAAAATCAGGCTCAGTATACCAATAATTCAAAATGTTTATATTAAGTGGCTGCTTGACATGTGGAATTTCGTTTGATTCGAGTCATGTTTGTTAACATAAGGATGCAAATGTTATCATGCATTAACAGTTAACTTGAACTAAAATGGAATTTAAAGAATAGAAATTGGTTTGTGTACTCATATAAGCATTAACAGTTTTAAAAAATAGAGCAGTTGTTATTTATAGAAAATGGACGATGAAATAGATTCATCCAATATTTTCTATAATAGAAAAAATACATGAGTTATGATTTTTTCTTAGCGCGGGGTATCAATTGTGAGCTTGCTCACAGTACCTCTAGTTGACATTGCTCGATCTGCCATAGTGTGTGGTTTGCGCATATGCGATGCTTAAACAGAAACAACACAGGAAGCGGTCTACAATTATCGAGGATTTTTTAAGTATCTGTACCTTGGTTTCAGTCTGTCTACTTCGTTGTTCGCTTAGATATACCTTGCAAGTTTAGTGGTTGTCATATTATTTTTGTTCAATACGTTTTTCTACACGTCTTTTCGTCCAAGGTTCGGGTGTATGGAATGCCTGAATGCAGTTATATAGGGGGTGTGTATCGATGAGACACAACTAATATGGCGGTAGTCGGAGATAAAAGAGAAATAATGCGTATTTATGAATTCATGTCAGCTTTAAATACGAGGACTATTACATGCATTTTAATGTATTAATTGATGTTGCTGTGTTGTATTTTTTTATTGTAAGTTTTGATGTTATACTGTTTTTCTAGTATTTATTATGGATGATATAACAGGTAAACATCATAACTTTTAGATATCAATGAATGTCTTGACAATCCTTGTCAAAACGGAGGAACATGCAGCAACAGCGATGGATCTTTCACGTGTACATGCGCTGGTGGATTCACAGGGGCACTCTGTAATGAAGGTATATGTATATTATTCTTCCTCCCTCTATCAATATTAATGTATATTTCTCTTTTCCCTCTATCAATATAAATATGTATGCCTTGCTCCTCTTTTTCTGTGTTTCTTTCCGACTCTCTTAATTTAAGTTGATGTTTATTTACTCTGATTGCTATTTCTGTGTATCTGCCTTCCTCTCTCATGTTTGTCATTATCTCTCTAAATCGATACTTATCTTTACAGTGTTCGTACTTTTAAATACCAACATGTTATTACATCTTTATCTTTTCTATACGTATAAAGAAAGAAACTGTTATTTGTAGATTATTTTTGTTGGATATAGTTTCATTTTTATATCAATACAGGCATGCTTGATGTTTATATTCTCTGTAAAGAAGAAGTCAGATCTAATTTTCAAAAGGTTTACAAATTCATAAGCTTTATTTGATTTTGACGTATTTGTAATTATACCTTATTTTCAAACATTCAAATAGAAGGAAGTGCTGTAGAGTACATCAGGTATTTTCAATTTCAGGTCACTTGAGGCACTCTGATTACTTATTAGAATTAGTATTTCACCGTCGTCGTCCGTGTTAATGCGACGCTCGTCGTGCGTTAACATTTGCCCGTTTATAACTTCGTAAAAAAAATTACTTTGGCCGTTTCTATTAAAATGTGGCATGATGCATCATAAATTGTACATTTTATGACTCTTTGCTTCGATTACCTATGGGCAGGACCAAATTTGCTAAGTTTGACCATTTATAATATTTTACTTTTTCTCTGCGTATCTAAGAAAATCTACTTAAAATAATGCATTCATATCTCTACAAAAATTGTAACTTTCATTTGTTCAAATTTATGAGTTTCACCTCTAGGTCCAAGCAAAAATGCTAGTTTTGTATCGTAGCATATAATGTTAAAAAATCTTCTTTTCACGTGCTGACACTGAGTAGAAGCTGACTGTATATTAAGAAAGACAACAAAACTTTTTTACATAATTTTTAACATTTTATGACCTCTGGGTTTAGGGTTAATAATCCAAGTCAGGGTAAAATGCTGATATAGTATGATTTTATACACACACGTATTAAATGTTTTTAGCTCACCGAGCTGAAAGCTCAAGTGAGCTATTCTGATCACATTTTGTCTGTCGTCCGTCTGTCTGTCTGTCTGTCCGTCTGTCTGTAAACTTTTCACATTTTCAACATCTTCTCAAGAACCACTGGGCCAATTTTAACCAAACTTGGCACAAAGCATCCTAAGCCTAAGGGGATTCAAAGTGGTGAAAATTAAGGACCACGCACTTTTGCAAAGGGAAATAATTAGGAATTCATAAAAAAAATTTCGAGAAATTTTCAAAAATCTTCTACTCATGAACCATAATATCAGGAAAGCTGAAACTTGTGTGAAAGCATCCTCAGGTAGTGTAGATTAAAAATTGTGAAATTCATGATCCCCGGGGATAGGGTGGAGCCACAATGGGGGGTCGAAGTTTAACAAAGGAATATATAGAGTAAATCTTTAAAAATCTTCTTCTCAGAAACTAATCAGCCAGGAAAGCTGAAACTTGTGTGGATGCATCCTCAGGTAGTGTAGATTAAAAATTGTGAAATTCATGATCCCCGGGGGTAGGGTAGGGCCACAATGGGGGGTCGAAGTTTTACATAGGAATATATAGAGTAAATCTTTAAAAATCTTCTTCTCAGACACTAATCAGCCAGGAAAGCTGAAACTTGTGTGGAAGCAACTTCAGGTAGTGTCGATACAAAGTTGATAAAAATCGTGACCCCCTGGGGGGTAGGATGGGGCCACAATGGGGGGTCGAAGTTTTACATAGGAGTATTAAGAGTAATTCTTTAACCAATTTTAACCAAACTTGGCACAAAGCATCCTTAGCCTAAGGGGATTCAAAGTTGTGAAAATGAAAGACCACGCCCTTTTCCAAAGGGAGATAATTAGGAATTTATGAATATTTTCGAGAAATTTTCAAAAATCTTGTTCTCATGAACCATAAGATCAGGAAAGCTGAAACTTGTGTGGATGCATCCTCAGGTACTGTAGATTTATAGTTGTGAAAATTATGACCCCCGGGGGTAGGGTGGGGCCACAATAGGGGGGGGGTTAAGTTTAACAAAGGAATATATAGAGTAAATCTTTAAAAATCTTCTTCTCAGAAACTAATCAGCCAGGAAAGCTGAAATTTGTGTGGAAGCATATTCAGGTAGTGTAGATACAAAGTTGTGAAAATCGTGACCCCCAGGGATAGGGTGGGGCCACAATGGGGGGGGGGGGTTGAAGATTTACAAAGGAATGTATAAAGTTAATCTTTAAAAATCTTCTTCTCAGAAACTAATCGGCCAGGAAAGCTGAAACTTGTGTGAAAGTATCCTCAGGTAGTGTAGATACAAAGTTGTGAAAATCGTGACCCCCGCTGGTAGGGTGGGGCCACAATGGGGGGGGGGTCGAAGTTTTACATAAGAATATATAGAGTAAATCTTTAAAAATCTTCTTCTCATGAACCATAAGATCGGGAAAGCTGAAAATTGTGTGAAAGCATCCTCAGGTAGTGTAGATTCAATGTTGTGAAAATCATAACCCCCAGGAGTAGGATGGGGCCACAATGGTTGTTGAAGTTTTACATAGGAATAAAGAGTAAATCTTAAAAATCTTCTCGGAAACTAATCTGCCAGGAAAGCTGAAACTTGTGTGGAAGCATCCTCAGGTAGTGTAGATTCAAAGTTGTGAAAATCATGACCCCCGAGGGTAGAGTGGGGCCACAATAGGGGGTTGAAGTTTAACATATGAATATATAGAGTAAATCTTTAAAAATCTTCTTCTCAAAAACTAATCAGCCAGGAAGCTGAAACTTGTGTGGAAGCATCATCAGCTAGTGTAGATTCAAAGTTGTTAAAATCATGACCTCCGGGAGTAGGGTGGGGCCACAATAGGGGGTTGAAGTTAAACACATGAATATATAGAGTAAATCTTTAAAATTCTTCTACTCATGAACCATAATATCAGGAAAGCTGAAAGTTGTGTGAAAGCATCCTCAGGTAATGTAGATTCAAAGTTGTGAAATCATAACCCCCAGGGGTAGGATTGGGCCACAATGGGGGGGGGGTCGAAGTTTTACATAGGAATATATAGAGTAAATCTTTAAAAATCTTCTTCTCAGAAACTAATCAGCCAGGAAAGCTGAAACTTGTGTGGAAGCATCCTCAGGTAGTGTAGATACAAAGTTGTGAAAATCGTGACCCCCAGGGGTAGGATGGGGCCACAATGGGGTGGGGTGGGGGGTTGAAGTTTAACAAAGGAATATATAGAGTAAATCTTCAAAAATCTTCTTCTCAGAAACTAATCAGCCAGGAAAGCTTAAACTTGTGTGGAAGCAACTTCAGGTAGTGTAGATTCAAAGTTGTGAAAATCGTGACCCCCCGGGTGGTAGGGTGGGGCCACAATAGGGGTCGAAGATTTACATAGGAATATAAAGAGTAATTCTTTAACCAATTTTAACCAAACTTGGCACAAAGCATCCTTAGCCTAAGGGGATTCAAAGTTGTGAAAATTAAAGACCACGCCCTTTTGCAAAGGGAGATAATTAGGAATTTATGAAAATTTTCGAAAAATTTTCAAAAATCTTGTTCTCATGAACCATAAGATCAGGAAAGCTGAAACTTGTGTGAAAGCACCCTCAGGTAGTGTAGATTCAAAGCGATTAGAAGCTTTTGGAGATATTTTCTTAATTCAACCTAGCTCTAGACTTTAACAATTTGTTGAATGTTTTTATATCTATATTCATGTATATTCAAACAAAGTCATTATATGTATTTTTTTTCCAGTTCTTAGAAGATATAAGAAGCCGATCGAATTCTTTACTCGCATTTTTTATACATTCTCTTGTTAAATGTACACCAAGCTCAAAATTTATTTTTCCGAAAAATCATACTTCCTACGAAAGGTTGTTATCCAGAGATGATACGATTTTAGGCCTACCTAATATATATATTTTTTATTTATTCCGTCCCCATTCCGGCGATAACAGCATGCCTTTACCTGCAGCTAGCCTTTTCTATCGTTGACGTCACTGTTTCCAAATATGGTCATGTTAATATTCGAAAAACTTGTAGATTTTACATTTGTTGATTTGTAACATGTCAGCCGTGCTATTTCGGAAAATTGATATACAAATGCAGAGACTACAGATAGAAAGTGTGTATTATAGTGGCAGGTTTTATGTAAATAACAGACAGCATTTTATAGCTGTAATTAAGCATAAGGAAACATTCGATTGAAGGCCTGCGGGGTCCTCTCTAAAGTGTTTCTTCTTGTGTTTTATAGGTGACACGATCAAAATTGCACTCTTTCATACTCAGGCTTACACACCAACACGATTGCATATACGGATTTACAAGTTTACATGTCTGGATATTTGAACACGATTACCCTCCATTAAAAAAAACAGATTCATAAATTGTTCACTCTAATGCCAGTAAATTTTAGAATAGATGTTGACAAAGTTTGGATGCTAAATAATTTTGTATGTGTATTTTAATAATGTCTTAAGTCATATTTAATATGAAGTCATTTATGAAAGACTATAGTCTATAGCTTAATATTTCAAAAGAAATGAAATGAAACAAAATTTTGCAGATCGGCTTCATTTTTGATTAACAAACTGTTTTTTCATTCCATATTTAAATTGTATTGTATTTTCGTTACGTAATCACTAGACATCGGCATTTTTCTCTGTTTTATTGTCAATAGTTCTACCGACCATCGCATTAGTTAAACCTGCAGAACAGTCGTCATCTTGCTATTTAATATATGGACTCATTGCGGCAGTAAATGGCTTAAATATTACATTTACAGTTCAGTTTAATAACTTAATAACAACTATCACAGCTTTTTCTCTATTGTAGTTAATTATATCCTCATATCTTTATAACGCAAATATGATTATTTATTGTAATTTCGTTGACAGTTCTGCCGAACATCGCATTAGGTAAACCTGCCGCACAGTCATCAAGAGAATCTGACTTTAACGCCGCGTATGCAGTGGATGGCAATACAGGAACAGATATTTATGTAGACAAGTGTACACACACACACGTAATGGCGACAGCAATCCGTGGTGGAGGGTGGATCTACAGGCTGTGTATTACATCACATCTGTCAGAATACTCAACAGAGGGATAGACAGTGGTGGTGGTAAGCGTACAAAGTAACAGCATAGCAAAATAGAAATATAATGGATGGATACAATATAGTTTTACATGTTTTGCTGTAATGGTCTATCATTTTGACAATATCATTGAATCTATAGCGTTTATGTAAACGTTATCATTTAGTTTCTTGTTTTCTTTGCACGAAAATTTTTATTACTTATCAAGTTTAATTTGTCTCAAATGTGTTCGTTGTGAAGTGATTCATATTCTTATGTAACACGCATGAGAGTAATATAATGAGAAAATAAATTATTAAAATTGGGAAAATGCATTTCTTGAAATGTAAGTTATGTTATTTATTTTTATAATGTTTTTTCACTATTTTAGATTTTTCAAACCGGCTACGAGATGTTACCGTCACTGTAGGGCTGACAGAATCAGATGTCAACACTCCCTGTGGTGTCTTTGCTGGCCCCGGTACTGCGTCACAGCTGGTTGTCATCAACTGTCCGACGTCACCACAGGGGAGATTCGTAAAGATCTTCAAGACAACTTCGATTCTCACTCTTTGTGAAGTTGACGTGTTCGGTGTATCCGTATAATTATCATAATTATTTATGTTTCAAGGTACACACCAGTAATTGTTTTCACTATATCCATGCAACACAATAGAGGTAATAAAAAGTCTAAAAATCAGTTTGTATTTCTCCTGACAAGATGTTCGGAGGAAATAATATTTGCTACCTATCACATCAGGTGACACTAAACAAGAGGCACATGATACGGCACTTTCTCAAAATATCTAACTACAAACCTCAAAACGACGTGTTTTCCGTGTGTTTGTAACAGACGTTACACTCCAAAGAAAGCTGATTTCCTGTGTTAAAAGAAGTCCCTATGAAATTGATCATCATTTAGCAAAATACAGCAAATATCCTTCTCAAATGTACAACATATTTCTTAGAATTGAGTAAAGTAAGATCTAAAAATTCAGTCAATTAAAAAAGTAATTCTGAAGTATATATGAATTTACTATTGACTAAGTTCATTTTGATTGGTCGACTATCGGTGTGATACCGTATATTTAATGTTGCCGTATATCTCTATAATTTGCACATCCTGAAGAAAATGGCATTGCACCATTTCATGATCTTATCGCGTTAGATTAAATTGTTCTAGTTGTGTCTTAATATTGACAATTATTTTTTAAAAGTTGCTCATTGAATTTTCTTTATTTTGTTTTTTTCATTTGTAATAGTCCATGCAGTATATAATTTAACTGTGTACCGTTATATTTTATACAGCGTTTGAGAGGAAAAAAACCCATTCTAATTAGCATGTAGCATATGTGCAATAACAGTTTGTTTTATAACTATGTAGTTATTAACGTGGTATAAGACATCTGTTGATATTAATGTAGATTAAAGTACATTATAATTACAATACTTTTACAGGTTTAGAATTTTCAAATTTTACAATATTTAATAAAAAAATAGCTTTTAAAAATATAAGAGGTAAAAACAGAGGTAAAAAATCTAAAACCCATAGCAGGATTCGAACTCATGATTTACCGATTCGTATTAAACCCTCTAATAAACTGCGCTACGCTGTTAGGTGACAAAATTGGGAAATAAACTACTTATATAATTACACTTCATTTTATTATTAATTTCGATTAACACTACGCAATAGCATGGAAGTGTCCCATTAATTAGAACATAAGGGGTTTTTTTTGTTTATCCTTTGAACAGAACAGTAGAGAGAAATTTCTTTATAAATATTTTTATTTCTGATTGTGTCGTTTAGATTGCAAAATAAATACATTTTGAAGCTTAAAGTCTTTGTGTGTGTGTGCTGATGAGGTTACATAAAAATTAGTAATGTACATACATCTGTATTGATAACATTGTAATGTTAGTCCGATATACGAGGGTTGTCCCAAAATAGCGTAGACAGAACACATAACTTAAAATCTGTTAATTGCAATTTCATTAGATTTCTCTGTTTTCTTCAACGGCCCTTTGGCAAACAATACTGAAAAATTCAAATCTGTACACTATTAATTTCTTGAGAAAATGAATAATTAGTAACAACAAGTTTTGTATGGCGGCGCAATGTGCGACGTCAAAAATTTCCAGTCTTAACGTCGTTACTTCACCCCCCACATCATTTACGATAACATCTAAGTTTTATTTCCAAAAATATCTTCTTTGAACATGTACCCTGAGTGCACATTCAACATACATGTACATTTCTTGTTTTGTTTTGTTTTTAAATATTTACTAATTGCAAACGATATTCAGACTCCAAACATGCCCTGTATTTCTTGTTGTGTAACGTTCGTCCTACCGAAATGTGTTGTTCAGCATTTTCACCTCCATTTCTACCAGTCTGAGTTTCTTTTTTCTCTAATTGTCATCATACTCGTCCAAATATGTTCAATGTTGTTGGACTACTAATTCACAAAATACATTTCTAAGTGAATTTGTAAATTACATTTACTTTAAAAGCCGCTTAGGATTTGTTTCAAGGTCTTTACAAAAAATTTTCCCTTACCGCTGCGCCGCCTTAAACGCTGACGTCGTCATTTTATTACAAGTCAGCAATTCAATTTGTCACAGAATACGCTATAAAATCTTTTAAAACTTTGTAATAGCCAAAAAAAAAATTCTGGTTATATGATTGAATTATTAACAAATATTAATGTAATTTTTATTTGAAGTTTTTCATTCAAAAAGTACTTTTCCTCGTATTTTTCATTTCATCATGTTGATTTTAACTTCTCGTTTTTGACATTGCGCCGCATGTCGAATTTATGATTTAACATTCTTTTATTTCACTTATTTAATCTCAAACAATATTTGATTTTAAAACATAATTTAAATGCAAATTACTTAAACCCTTTGTGGCACAAGTTTGATCTTTCTGTGTCTTCGATTAACTGAATAACGCCACTTGTCTACGCTATTTTGGGACAACCCTCGTATACGCATTATAAATTCCTTTAGCTGATCAAAATATCAGGAATATTCAGGACAACAAAACAAAAGTGCTTGTTATTTATATCTATACTACTGAAAATCAAATGTACGCGTACATCACGTAAAAAAGGCATCAGAAACCCCCCAGTTTAAGAAAATGTACCCATAGTAATCAGTCTTTCCGTCCATCCTGAGTTGTATCCGAGTTGATCGAGTTAATTTGGTGCTGTAATTTATAAATAATATAATATTGTAATGCTCATTCCTGTTGCAAAATTGCTTTAAATCAGGCAGATGTTTTACATGTTTATAACAGTAAACAAGAGGCCCATGGGGCCACATCGCTCACCTGAGCAACAATGGGCGTTCAAAAGATATTGTGCCATATGGTCCCTCGGTAGAAAAACAAAAAATAAATATTGTAAAGTATTCGAATTTTACACTTATTTTTGTATACATGTAATCTTTGACATTGTACCTTCATGAAATATTATTTTTTACCAGAATAAGAAAATTCTACGCAAGATATAAAACTAAACATTTGGTAGAGGTATACTGTTAAGTTGTTAACTTCCAAATCCCTATATTTTCGTTCTGCCCCCCCCCCCCCCCCTTGTAAAGCGATCAAAATATATGAGAGCATATAGGTACATTTTTTTCATCAACTACTCAGTACTTACTAGTTATTGTATTAGAAAAAAATAGTAGTTATTGTTTTTTATTTTAAAAACCCTACATGTATAGATGTGAAGAAGAAAATTGTACCTCAATGTGCTCAATTCCTCAAATTAAAAACATTCAAAAATTTTATTTGTCTTCTTCATTATAATTAAATGACTGTTATTTACTTCGCGTACAAACCAGGATAATTTTCCGCTGTAGTTTTCTTAGGAATAACGATAATTACTTTATCCCCGCAACAGAAATGTGTCAGAAATATGGAAACTGTTTTAAAGATGTTGTTTTTATTTACTCGTGTCTGAAAAACTATCAAAATTGATGTAGATTTCACATTATTTATGTACAAAGAGAGGGCCCCAGAGAGTCGATATATACAGAATACTAGTATCATTCTTTTATTTTGTTTGTACAAGTATTTAACATGCTCTAATTCATAGAGATTTTCTAATGTTCAACCAAAATTTCAACGTCAATTGTAGAATTATAAGCAAAATACAGAGCTCACAGTTCGCTTAGGTTTGATTCATATTTTGCTCACATGAGTTTATTACATTCAGCTTATGATTTTTAACTTGGTATTTCCTATTCAGCATTTAAAATGGAAAAAAAAGAATGGCCTAAGATTTTCAATTCTTTTATTAACTCAAAACCAGTTCACTGGTATTTGAGGTTCAATATCAGTGTATACAAATGTACACAAACACAGGGAAGGATCACATGTACAGTAGGAGTAATAATGACGAAAAATGTTAAGTTTACAATACAATAAGATGTTAAAGTTGGTTTCTGAACGAACAGACTTTGAAAATTTTCTTAATAAATATTGACAAATTTTTTACTTTTTTAATCTTTAGTTTTTAAGATCTGTGTACAAACATAGAATTGTGAGCAAATCTCTGTATCTTGCATATAATTTTAAGCTTAACACTCAAATATGGTTAGTAAATAGAAATTGAAAACAATTAAACACAAGAAACATTCACTATAACAAATAAAAAACACAATTTATTTTTTCGAAATGAATCATATATATATACATGTATATACCCACATATTTCCGTCAGCAATGTCAAACTTTATTTAAACTGAATAAACTCGAGAAAATGCCGAGCATCGCAACAACACCTATTGCATTAATCTACCATTACGCAAAAGATAATGCCGATCGAATTACCGACAAAATGAATTGTATTCCATTATTTTTTGATACATCAGATTTTGCTTAATTTGCGCAGGTAAACAGTTAACTGTTTGATTTACCAAAGTCTCTGTTTGATTAGATACGTAAAAATCACGAAATAATACAGACGATAGTTCCCAGGTTACAAGCAGAAATAATGAAAACGAAACGAAAATCGGAACAAGCTAACACCAACGTCATGTGTGAAAACTGTCAACGCATTGAAATATTTAGCCTCAATTTACTTCACAAAATCGGAAACAATATATTTTGCATGTTTCCAAAATTTCCCTTCATACGCGAACTGTTGCACAACAAGCAAATTCATCATAGTCAGATCGACCCTTTTTCGTATAATGTCATGGCTGCTTAAAACAAAGAACCTCGTTTTAGAAGTATGGAATACGAGTCTAGGTAAAATGGGTATGCAAACCCGGGCCGTGGCAAAATAAAAGCTAAGGCAGATCGACAATCGTCAATTCCAAATACGCATTATTTTGCAGCAATATTTACAGCGAATACAAATATACTACTCCATCAAATATTCTGAAATTTTAATGAGATTGGCAGATTAATAACTGCCAATCTTTGTTTTGCCCAGACCAAGTCTTGCCTACCCATTTTACCGGATGCCAGATTACCGGATGCCGAACCCGAAGCTATTAAACTGATTGAAATACGCATTTCCTTTATTATTATTTTCTTAATAACTCAGATTTGAAACAGAATTAGCACCTAATTTTTGCAATTCATATTTTCCTTCCCATAAGGGTAATTTATGCTAAACTACGTTGAATTGGAATCAGTAGTTCTTGAGAAGATTTTTAAAAATGCACCCCCCTTTTTCTACAGTTTCAATGTTTTCTCCGCTTTGAATACAGATCGGACTTTTATTTTTGCAATTTATATTCCCCCTCACATAAGGATGCTTTGTGCCAAATTTGGTTGAAATTGGATAAGCGGTTTTAGAGAAGAAGTTCAACATGTAAAACGTTTACAGACGGACAGACGGACAGACAGACAGACGGACAGACAGACAGACGGACAGACAGACAGACAGACACACAAGGGTAAAACAGTATACCCCCTCTCCTTCGGAGCGGGGGTATAATGACAATTAAATTTGCCTACACTTATTGTCTAAATGCGTAATGTTGCTAATATATATCGCTGGATATAGAGAATTAATAAAACTATATTACTAAAGGTTAACACTTTTGTGGTGTGTTTTCCCTAATAATGGGAGGAATTGGACAACCACGTAAATGCAATTATTCCCCATGAATACACCCCAGAGTGTGCATGGGGATAGGAATAAAGGAAATATTTAAATTCAAATTTCTTTTTAACTAGCTAAATATTTCGTCTCTTCAATTGCATGTTTTTGTAAATAATGCGTGGAGATTTTCCACGCACAATATTTTCATTTCACGAGGGGATGCTCCTCTTTTTAATAATTTGAAACAATATTCATTAGTGACTTAAAATTATTTAAACTTACATTTTAACAAGTTTGTTCCCAACTTTAATTTTAACAATCTGTAGGCTCGTGGAGAACACACTGGTAGGAAAGAGTTCTTGGAGGAGTGCAGGAGGAATTAAAATCGATTCCTCAATTCCCTTAACCTCGCCATCAGCAAGTCCACTGAAAAAAAGTGTGTACACTTTTGATTCGCAAAGAATGATAAGCTCATCATTTTGAAGGTGTATATTATATAAAAACAATATCATAAGCAGGGCTGTCTCTAAAAATTGTAGTAAAAGAAGGAAATTAAAAAGTACAAGGGGTCTGGGGGTCTAGCTTATAGCTAGATTGTGTTTGAAATGCAATAATAGCCGGGTAAAGAACAATTATTTACACAGGTGATAAACCGTGTTTAGCAACGTGGAGTTGAAAGGAAAGAAGAAGTGATAGAAAGAAAAGATTTTTTTACCTGCACAATACAGGGGTTTTTCCGAAGTTTCCAGAAGAATAATTTCTTTAATATTATTTTCAAAGCAGAAATGTGCATAGTGTTCAACTGGACGGCAGCCGGGCCCTGCGATCATTAATTGTAGAATTATATCACTGGATATATTGGTTTTAATTTCGCACTGTACTTTAACATATTGAGCATCCAGCGGACACACAATTTCACCCTTACATTCCACAGAAAATGGAGTACGGTCACAGAAATTGCATTCAAATGCTTATCCGCATCCGATCATAGAAATAAAGATTGTAATGAAGTGCATTTGTAAATATATATATATATATATATATATATATATATATATATATATATATATATATATATATATATATATATATATCCAGAATCAAAATCTGATAAACTTGTCCTCTTTCTGTATGAATTGAACGAAAATGATCAGAAATTTTTCAACTTGACTTTAATATAATATACGCCTTTCATTGATTAGAACTGACACAATAATATTAAAGATAATTGAACTATTTCATTGTGTCACCCGTACGGTTATGCGATGTAATATCATGTTACCCTGATCCCACCCTCAGGTGATGATAAATTGTTGAAGGTCGTCACACTTATTCACGAAAATTTACAGTATCTGCTTAAAAAAATAAACCAATCGTATACACACAATGTATGTATGTAGTGTGTACGTAAACTTTTAGGATGAAAATGTTAATGCATGCACGGATCCAGAAAAATTTTAAGGGGGGGGGGGGGGTTCGAATGATAATTGTGTTTGCCAGGGGTTAAGAGGTCCGAGGCATATTTGCGTTAGTTTTACTATGGAAATTGAATAAATTTTCATTTTGCAGGGGGAAAGGGTCAAGACACCCCCCCCCCCCGTGAACCCTTTAGATCCGCGCATGCAATGAATTAAGAACCCCCACCCCACCCTTCTCTCAATTCAGTAATGATTTAGAAAAAAATATGAAGACAGAATATCTTCGTTTTTGTAAATGAACAGAATTTAAATGTTTTTCATTCCGTTATTTTAAAGTTAAGGGGAGGGGTTATAGCGTTACACCAACACACCTGTGAAAATAAGAAGTTAAAATCTCTTTTTCTAAAAAAAAAAATGGTTTCTATTGTTTTTCTTTATTCTTGCACATTTTAGGGTGTTTTTTTTTTAATTCACCAATGCTATTCCTTCAAAAATTAATTTTTAAGGGGATTAAACATCCTAAAATTTCACACCTCGGGGTAAAAGTCAAAATGGATGCTTTTCCCCCTTTACTAGTACTCTCTCTATCTCTTTTTCCGTAACGATTTAAACATTATCAGAGATAATTTAAACATTATCAGAGATAATGTTTTTTTTAATCTCAAGTCGATGCATCTATAAAGATATGCGCCATGTGATTCGGGATCTTACCCGAATCACAAAATTTTTGAAAAAAAAACACGCTGTGCCCGTGAGTATCAGACTTTTCTTATGGATTTTGGAAATTACACGCATCTGGTTGGTTGCATTTGATTTTTTATTTTTTTTATTTTTGTTTTTAGTGTAAAACAAATAGAAAATGAGAGGCGAACGAGGTATTTAATCATTATTTTAAACGTAGTTTACATATCTTGATGAGATTTGTTGTTATACAATAATTCCCTCCTAAAAATAGTATTTACTTTTTTTTTAAATTACCTTAGAGTACACCTTTGAAGCGGTGCGTCTTTTCACCCGAATGACCCCAATGTTACCCCAATGATACCCAAATACACCTAATGATACCACTATGATACCAAATAATATCCCAATGAACCCCAATGTTACCCCAATGATACCCAAATACACCGAATGATACCCCTATGATACCAAATGATATCCCAATGAACCCCAATGATACCCTAATGAACTTTGAAATATTAATACCCCAATGAAACTAAATGTATGCATAGTTAAAAGATCTTCCGTGCAAGCGTGTGAATAAACACCGTACATGTATATAATTAATATCGACAAGGTTTTTTTTTCATTTTGTTTTTGTTCATTTTTGACGAAAGTTTTCTAAATTCTTTTTTTCGAAACTATTCTTTAAAATTAAAATAAAAAATCCAAACTATGGCTGAATATTTAGAGGAGCTCGCAGGGTTTTTAAAAATCCACACTTAAATGGATGATATATACAATTTGTTCCAAGGTCAAATTTCTCTATAAATTTTCATTACTGTCCCAAATAAGAATTTAAAGCAATTGGGGAGCAAAATTAAAAAGCAATTGGGGAGAGAGTGGTTATCCCATTCAACTTTCCCGTTTTCTGCATTCATCATTTATTCGTAAAGACGTAGAAAATCCGTTCATTGTTTACAAATAAAGTATAAGAATTAACTACCAATCTGCCGTGCATCTTCCCAATTCAAGGGTTTCTGATCTGCAACGCTTCTCAAAAATCGGTTTATATATAGCGGAGCGGACCAGAAACTCTTGAATTGGGAAGATGTCTGTCATGGTATAAAAATGAATATAGAATCTAAGATTCCTTTTACCTGAGGAACAACTTGAGATTCTAAGATCAACAGAAAATGTGGCAACAAAGGTTCCCCCAGGAAATAAATCCAACTCTTATGTGATTGTGGACGATAGTGTGAATAGAGAGAAACGCAGTAACAACGTTCGATCAGATTTTGTTGATGACTGTGGAGTTTGGGATTCAAGTACAGGAAATACCGTCAACATTCACTTCATGATAACCGATGAAAAACATTGCAGGTTAAGGACCATATTTCTAAAAGATGGAATATTCTGCACTGAAAATCGATCAAAGTACGGCAACAAAACTACACAACTTTAGAATCCAATTCATCCACAACCAACCGAACAAAACTTAGTGAAAATCCATAGATACTATACAAAACAAAAGGGAAACCACACGTTCAAGAAACGGGTGACTACATTTGAAAAACTACCATCTAAATTTGAATCAAAGACAAACTTTGCATTTATTGAATATTGTGGGCAACAAGAAAAAATCAGCAGACCTCATGGAAATTCACAGGACAAAGACGAGCATTATACCAGAACAGATCCTTTGATATTGCACTAGGCCAATCAGCTAACCAAATACAAAAAACCTACAGAAATAATGAACATGATGGGAGAAGACAATTCCTTTATGGCACCGAAGAATTCCAAACAGATTAGAAAGAAAAAGTACAGGGAAACGGTTAAAGAGGAACCCCTTAAACCGACAAATGTAGCAGACGAAGTATACCAAGTGTTGTGTTATCTACAAACTTCTGACTTTATTCAACAGTTAGTTTTTACCAAGAAGAAGAGACCTATGATCTGAGAGCAAACTGCCTAGGAAAGCATGGCAGCGTGATTGGCATTGACAGGACCTTTAACTTAGGATCCTGCTATGTCACGGCCATGACTTTTAAACACCAAGCAGTTGTTCAGGGAAAGACCAAGGGAAAACCGATAATGCTTGGCCCAATAATGCTGCATTATGAAAGCGATTTTGAAACATACACCACCTTCCTTTAACATATTCATCAAAAAATAGGAGACAATTTAGTTATCCTTGGAAGTGATGAGGAAAAGGCTTTAACTAAAGCAATTCACCATGTGTTTCCTGCGGTAACCCATTTGCTTTGCACAAAACATTTGAAAGATAACATTCGTCGTAATTTACAAGACAAAATTGGGTGTTCAAAAGAAGATCGCGAAAAAATCGTTAAAGAAATTTTTGGACCACAATGCGTTGTTAAAAACTGCGATGACTCGACCTCTCCTGAAACCACCTTCTATAAGTTGAAACCATATTTCCAAAAATATCCATCTTTTCAAACTTACTTTGACAAACACTTACATGACAACCTCATCACCCATGTCATTAGACTTATCAACGATGAATCAACATGGGCAGTAAAATCTACAAGGGAAAAACAAGTTCTTTTTAATAAGTTTTTAACAACCAGGAAAGTGAACATCTCTGAAGAATTAGAGTCTTCAAAATTTGATTCAAAATTTACAATACCAAAAACAAAGACATTAGCCAAGAAACCAAACCAAAGAAGCAGACCCCGTGCTGAGAAAACTAGGTCGTTTTTCAAATTAAAAAAGTCCAAAAGGAATTCTGCATGTTCAACAGATGAAGAGTAATTTTCAAATGAGCATCACCTTGGCATACAAGACAAACTTAGCTAATATTTATTGTAAGACTTTTGGAAGTGACATATTGTACGAGATTAAAATAACTATGAATCGTTCTGTGGACTAATATCTTTGCATGCAATATATTATATGTCTATACCATCAGCAAATATATTGAACTTTTTGCATCACTAATGTGCGCTGTGAAGTGTAATGCTTGACTTAAACTGATTAGCAGAAACCCTAGTGTACCCATGTCATTGTTGAATTTATGTCATTGTTGAATATGTGGAAATATCATGAGACTGCTAAATAAAATTGCATAAATTATTATTATTGATGTTTTGTTATTATTCAGTCATATTCTAGTATAAAATGGAATCATTTGTATTCACGATGGCTCAATTTTGGTTGCTTTTCTGGATATATCCATTTACCTTGACAAATCAGTAATCATAATGATTAAAGAAATTTGATCTATGAACCAAAAAAAACACTAGCAGTTCACCAAAATTGGTCCTCATTAAGTCATGTGTTTTTAATAGCATTGAAAAATGGAGTATAAATATCCTCCCATGATTTTGATACAAAATTAAACTGGTCAGTAAACAGAAGACTACTGTGGTTCAAAATCATTGTCAATGCGGTAAAGGTTAAAAAAATATTTGGCAAAATGTGTGCAAGTACACACTATCATTTGAATATATCATCAAAAGTTCAATGATCAGCTATCATAAAATCACCATGGGTGATAAAAGACCTATCTGAATAAGCCACTTTTTATTGGCTAATGAATATTGATAACTTTCATCGGGACAATATTGCAGTAACCATGTGTCAGTAGATTAATCTACCGTGATTAAGGCATTCATAGGATTTTAATTTTCTATTCAAATCTATTGTGATCATTCATTTGGGATGTTCATCAACACATACCAGGAAGTAAAGAATATGTGTTTGTGTGATTGAGGGTGTGTGTATGTTTATTTAAACAATAAAATGCTTTCTTTGGTAATTCATTCGGGATATGAAGGTAGCGACATTACAGAAAAAAAACATAACCCCGGTATCAGTTTTTTGTCAGTTTCAGCCGCTAATTTCGACCAATCATTCAGGGCGTGTAGATATATACGAGGGTTGTTTGGAAATTATTAAGACAATTCAAATATTTCCCTTTTTAAATGACGAATTAGTGTGAAAATTGGTATAAAAATCGAAGAAACCCCAACAAGTAATTAAAGAAAGTAATATTAAAAGAATATCAAATGTTTTGTTTACAGTGGTAGATAAACAAGTCGGTGGTCGGGTTACCTGGCGCAGCCATGAACTCTGAGATTAAAAACTGGAACATCCCCTTTCTAAGTGCCCGTACACTTACAGTTAATGTTATAATAAATCAAATAATATATGTTCATTTTACAATTTTTGCGACTACCTTTTGACCATGTTTCACTGATGTTTGAGTTGAAATACGAATATGGTACGAATATATTTACCAAGCAATAGAAATCGAACAACGACTTTACTTTGAATTTTGACGTCAAGGCGGCGCTGCGAATATACTTCAAACTGGTTGAAATATCAGAAGAAGACCTTTTAAGGCCACGCAATTGCTTAAACAAAAACTTTACGATGACAAGGGATAAAGAGCTTCAGTTCGTCATATTTTTTTTTACTGCTGGTTTTACTAGAATTAAAACAAAGGGGCTAAATATCAAGCATTTTTTACATGATAACTTTTGTCAACAGTTCTAAAATAATTGTAAGTACAAAATGACTGAAGGAGACATTTACAGTAATTTGACTTTCGTGTAAAAATAACCCAAAATGTTTTCCACAGAAAGTCAAAAATGAGAGAAAATGTAAATGATGACATCTTGAAATGAAAACAAAAGATGAGAAATAAAGAACAAGTCTTATTTCTGTTCGTTTGTAAGGTGTTTAAAACACAGGAGCGATGAGAAGCGTTAAAATGACGTTGCGAAAAATTTGCAGAACTTGCGCCGGGTCACTGGCCAAAGGCACGTTGAACAGGGATGATCTAATCATGCCGTAGACAAAAAAATTTCACATCAATAAACTCTATCCTTATTTAGATTTTTGTGAAATTTCAAGGGTTAATCTTTGTTCCTAAACGAATAAGAGAAAATGTCTCAATAATTACTGAAAAACCCTCGTATGTGGATCCGCACGTATATAAAGCACTAGAAATGGCTAGCGACACGAAAAATTGAAATTGTGAAAATTCGCGTTGTTAGCCATTTTCAGTGCTCTATATATTCAATATACTGGCTTAGTATCTATACATTAGACCCAACAAATGTGCCTTGTGTTATTATTATTGGGGATATGTTTTGTATAATTTAATACATGTATACAATATATTTTCATGATGTTTGTTTTTTTTACGAAACTAGAGGTACTGCGAGCAAGCTCACAAATGAAAATATCAAAACTGAAGTCTTTCCCTAATGGAAAAGAATCGATATGTCTCTTTTTCGTAAAGTTATGTTGAACTAGCACAAATGACCAAAGCTCCCATCAGGACATAATTACAGGTCACAAACAATAAATTTTGAAATTTCATTTGTGTAACATGTTGTTACATAAAATTCATTAAGTGTATCAATTATGAACATACTTAGTATCATTTAGGTATTTCAAAGTTCATTGGGGTATCATTGGGGTTCATTGTTGTAAAAAGACGCACCCAATATCAAAGGTAAGTTAACATTGCTTTGAAGTTAATTCAAATTAGCAAAAGAAGAATCTTTAAAATCAAACAAAATTTTTATCTTTAATATACACACAGATAGATTTATTTTTATAAATTAATTTATTTATTTATAGCACACACAAGAGACCAAGGGGAATAGGGTCATTAACTCATGATTTAATCTGATCTTACAACATAGTTATATCAAGCAAGTTTTGTTGTTATATTTTGTATTGATTTTTTTTCCAGAGAGCCCCCTAACGCCCCTGTGCGAAATCTGTTAATATCGTACACATTTACGTGTTAATGCATTTTTAAAAATATTTTTTGTTTGTTTTATTTTCGGAGAGAAATTATTCCAATAAGTAATGAGTAAGTAAAAATATCTTAATTTTTATCATAAGAAAAAAAATAAAAATATATATATTCGATGAAAAGTTCGGATTTCCATTCTGAAAAAGTTCAATGACTTATAAATCAAAGCTAACGTATCATTCTGTTACTTATTTTTCTTATTTCTTTATTTTTTAGTTCCACTTTTGAGGAGTTTGTGAAGTTTATGAACTGGAGCAGGTTTGTTATTTTATTTAATCTTAGTATGATTTTTTTGCGACGTAAAATTTACGCATTCATATTATATATATATATATATATATATATATATATATATATATATATATATATATATATATATATATATATATATATATATATACTTTAAAAAACCTTTCTGACAACATGTATGAAGATGAAAGTACCAGGGCAAGTGGTCCCGGACCGGTTCATGAAGGGGTCAATGAAATGTAAGTTCAGTTTTTATTTACTTAAAAGAACTTTTAAATTGAAATTTGAAATCAAAACTATTTTTTTTTAAACTTTGATTTAAAAACACAAAACTCCTCCTTTTATAGTGTAGAGGAAAGTAACCAGGAGAGTAAGCATGTTTCTTCATGCATGGAAGTGACGTAAGTAAATTTTTTTTTTTTAAATCATTTTGGTGTGGGTAATAATGCTAATTTAAATGTAAAAGAACAAGTTAGTTTCAACTTCTTTTGATATTTTTCAATTACATGATTTTATTATTTTTCTTTTTAACAGTTCCACCAAGCCAAAAGAAAATTAAATGTACTTTAAAGCTAAATAAATGTTAAAATATACTTGAAGGGTTTTGTTGTGACTTCGACACCAAAATGAGAAGATAACTTGATTTTTTTAAAATGCAGGTTAAAATCCTTTGTTAACAATAAAGAAAAAGTTTTAATTTGGTTTCAGTTTAAACAATGATCATAAATATCAAATGTTAATAAGGAGAACTATTTGAAATATATCTAACTCTTCTACATTGTTTTACGCCAAATTGAAATTTTTTATTTATCATGATGGAAAATTTAATTGATATATAAAAAAAGGGAATGATTATTTGACAAGGTCAAAATTGAATTGATTGTGAATCATTAATTATTTAAATTATAAGAAAAATGAAAAATCGACAATTTAATAATGATTATCAGGAATCTTCTTTTTGCACGAATTTCAATTTTGACCTATTTAGTTCTGGACGTCTGCAATGTGTGTATACATATCACTTATCAGCAAAATATTTATATCTATTATTTGAATAAAATTCAGGTATTGCTTAATATCATCTTTTTACGTTATCAATACTACAACGCAAACACACAAACCAGAGGATCACCTTATGGTTTCGTCATTACCTAACCCTCCTACTATTTTTACGCATGCTCACTAAATATTTATATTCAACCTCCTTTTCTAAAAACAACCAATGAGAACACGATCTCTATAAATGAACTGTTCTGAAAAGTCCCATCTATAAAGCCTCAATATTAACTAGGTCATCACCTCTATATTCAATCCTCCAATGAGAACACGACCTCTATATATTTACTTTTCTAAAAATACCGTCTAGGAGACCGTAATAGTTACGTCATTGCCCTCAACATCCACCTCTTTATATCACTATATATGCAGCCCATAACATACTAAACAGGTGTTTAAACTAGAGGTACTGTGAGCAAGCTCACAATTGATACCCCCCGCTAAGAAAAAATCATAACTCATGTGTTTTTTCTATTATAGAAATATTGGATGAATCTATTTCATTGTCCATTTTCTATAAATAACAACTGCTCTATTTTTTAAAACTGTTAATGCTTATATGAGTACACAAACCAATTCATATTCTTTAAATTCCATTTTAGTTCAAGTTAACTGTTAATGCATGAGGACATTTGCATCCTTATGTTTACAAACATGACTCGAATCAAACGAAATTCCTCATGTCAAGCAGCCACTTAATATAAACATTTTGAATTATTGGTATACTGAGCCCGATTTAATTTTAACAATGACCTTGAACTTCCTCAATTGACCTTTGGTCAAGGTCATGACACACTCAGGTTATAAGCATTCTAGATGTGAATTAAGAACTTCCAATGTTTCTCCATAAGAAAGATATGGACCAGAACAGAATTTTGCATTTTTTCTGCCATTGACCCGGACCTTGTCCAAATGACCTTGGTTCAAGGTCATGACACACCCTTAAGTCATAAGCAATCTTTGTGTGAAGTAAGAACTTCCAATGTTTCTCCATTAAAAAGATATGGACCGGACACGAATTTTGCACTTTTCTGCAAGTGACCTTGCCCAAATGACCTTGAGTATAGGTCATGACAAACCCTTAGCTCATAAGCAATCTTTGTGTGAACTTCCAATGTTTCTCCATAAGAAAGATATGGACCAGACCAGAACTTTGCATTTTTTCTGCCATTGACCCGGACCTTGTCCAAATGACCTTGGGTCAAGGTCATGACACACCCTTAAGTCATAAGCAATCTTTGTGTGAAGTTAGAACTTCCAATGTTTCTCCATTAAAAAGATATGGACCGGACACGATATTTGCACTTTTTCTGTCAGTGACCTTGACCTTGCCCGAATGACCTTGGGTTAAGGTCATGACACACCCTTAGGTCATAAGCAATCTTTGGACGAAGTAAGAAATTCCAATGTTTCTCAATAAGAAAGATATGGACCGGATACAAATTTTGCACTTTTTCTGTTGGTGACCTTGACCTTGTCCGAATGACCTTGGTTCAAGGTCATGACACACCCTTAGGTCATAAGCAATCTTTGTGTGAAGTAAGAGCTTCTAATGTTTCTCCATAAGAAAGATATGGACCGGACACTAATCGAACAGACAGACGAACAGACGGACGGACAGACGGACGGACGGACGAACGGACGGACAAGGTGATTCCTATATACCCCCCCCCCCCAAACTTCGTTTGCGGGGGGTATAATAATACAAAGACACATGTATAACAAAAACATGCAAACATACTTACAAACATTTCTGAACTCTTATGTTCATTTTTCATTGGATATCATTTTAGATATCTAAAAGGGCATGGTCACGATTTTGCTCAAAACTTCTTTTTACGATTTTAATGTTTACAATGCTTTCGTAAGGCATTTTTAATAGGCAACGATAATTATAGCGTGAATCGGTGGGTTATAAGCGAGTTACAGACCTTAAAATTCTTTGCTATGTAAACAAAGCGTTTGTTAACATTTTGAATGTTGAAAGGAAAATTTCAGTTTTAGACCTAAAATAAATGTGTTAAACATTGGAAACTGTTTATTTATGCTTAAAATGAATAAGAAGATATAGAGAAATCAGCTTTAAACAGGTTTTATCGGTTAATTAAACCTATTTAAACAAAAACAGGGCACGAGCCTTGTTTACATTATGTACATGGCAAAGACTTGTGAGTCCTGTATCTTGCATTAACTCTATGACTGACTCTTAAATTAGAAATGCATTCTTAAAGCATTGTATAAAATAAATACAGTAAAATTAAATAAAAGTCTCAGCATAGCAAAATAGAGATATAATGGGTGGATGCATTACAGGTTTATTAGTTCTGCTGTAATGCTACATAACTTCGACAAAGTCATTGAATTTATAGCGTAAAATTACAAGTTACTTCCTTGTTTTCTTTGCAAGAAGATTTTTTTTTAACTTATCAAGGTTTAATTTGAGTTAAATGTGTTTGCTGTAAAGTCATTCATATTTCTATATAACATGCACAAAAGTGATACAATGAGGAAATAAATTATTTAAATGTGAAAACATGCAGTTTTTCGAGCGTTATTTGTTTTAAATTTTTTTATTATGTTTTTTTCTCTCTGTTCTACATTTTTTATTTCGGCTACGAGATGTAACCGTCACTGTAGGGCTGACAGAATCAGATGTGAACACTCCTTGTGGTTCCTATCCTGGTCCCGGTACTCTGTCACAGCTGGTCGTCATCGACTGTCCGACATTACCACAGGGGATATTTGTAAAGATATCCAAGGCAACCAGGGCTCTCACTCTTTTTTGAAGTTGACGTGTTTGGTGTATCCGTATGATTATTATAATTACTGATGTTTCAATGTATCACATCGGTAATTATTTTCACTATATAACAGTACAGAGGGGAATGCATTGTTTAAAGTCAGTTTGTATTTATCGTAACAAAATATTTATAGGAAATGTTATTTGTTATTTGTCTCATCAGATTACATCATAAAAAGACACACGATACGACATTTTCTCAAAACATCTAGCTTTGAACAGGTCTATTCTCAAAACCAATAGTGTTCGGTACGTATGGTAACAGACTGCACACTCCCCAGAACGCTGTTGTCATGCATTGAAAGAAGTAACCCCTATGAAAAAATGATCAACATCTAACAAAATACAGAAAATATCCTTCTCAGTAGTACACAATTTTTTTAAAACTGAGTAAAGGAAAATATAAAAATTCAGTCAAGGAAAAACAATAAATAAATTCTGAAGTATAAATGAAAGTACAATAGACTTAGTTCGTTTTGATTGGTTGATTACTGGTCTGATATCTTTAGCTTATTGTTGCCGTATTTCGGTATATTTTGCTTATCCTGAGGAATCTGCTATTGCACCTTTTGATGCAGCTGGTATTATCGCATCGGATTTGATTTTAGTAGTTGTGCCAAGTCTTACTTTTATTTGCAATTATTTTTTAATAGCAGATTGGAATTTCTTTCTTTTTGTGTTTTTATTATTTATTCAAAACAGTATATATTTGAACTTTGTACATTAACTTTATATTTTTTTAACATTTGAAGAAATTTAAAACCATTATAATTAGTATGTGGTATGTGTTACAATATAGGTGTCATCCTGATTTATGGAGTCATTAAATAACAAGCCTTTTTTCCTTTCTAAATAGAACAGTAGACAGGATCTTTCTATATAACTGTTCTGTCCATTGTTAGAATTTGAGTTATCGTTCTTTAATTTTTGATTATTCATTTTAGAACTCTGTTGTGATTATCGGTTAAATTGTTATATGGAGCAAGCATTTTCTTTATGCTTCCTTCATGTTTTATACCAAGAAAAACATCTCATTTACAGGTTAGACTCAAGTGAACAAATAACTTCAATATGACATTCTGGCACTGGTTTTAGGAAAACGCTGAGCCAATCGGCAGGTTGTTTTTGTCTGGGATGTCAACTAAATATTTTTCTGAACGCTAATCGCAATAAAAATACATGGTGTATGTGACAAGGTTATTATAATTAATTTTATAAAAGTTTTGTGAAGTTTTACAAGTTACATTTCAAGAGTCAGTTGTGTGGAAAATGAAGCATGTTCAATGCTATAAAACAAAAAGAAATAGATCTTTAAAAACAATATTGAATTTTTGAGAAAACTGGTCGATTGTTATACAAGATAAAAACTGCTATATCACTTGTATCTGTTCTTTTTTGTGAAAGTTGTACTTAATAAAAAAAATGTATTATATTTCACTAATAGCTATACTTGCCAAATTATGCAGAGTACTTTCACACACAATAATCAACTTGTATTGTTGACATACACAATAAATCCCGATATATGGACTATACTTGAAACTGTTGGATATATTTATATCTATGCCAAACATAACTACCATGTTTGTGCTCAGGTAAGAAATGCAAATGTAATTATCATTTATGTACAATTTCAGTTCAAATCTTTGCGCAGGTGAATTACCCCCCCCCCCCCCCCACAACATTATTGTAGTTAGCTTCAGGTAACCAAGTGCTGTTTGTCGATGACCCTGCCCTACGGTGACAAATACTACACCTTTTCATATTGATTGACTTATCTTACAGAGATGTTTTTTTTTTAATTATCAATATCACATAATTCTTAGTTTCATCATCGATGGTCGACTGAAACAAAGTCTGTGTAGGTCTTTTGTTTTCAGGCATGAACACTAATAATTATTTATACTTTCAGAATGGGGTTAGTGTGTTAAACAGGCGTAACATTAGAACAAACAACCTCTAAATTTGAAGAGCCTTACCCCTGCTTTGGGGGATACATGTAATTAAAAGAAAAAGAAAAATGACTTTTCTAGTCAAACTGCAAGATTTTTCCATCGTCTACCAATCCAAATAGATAGTTTGCTGGTACTTTTCTAAAACGTTACTAAATAACAATTCATCGGATTAACTCGAAAGAACACGCGTTCTAATAAGTTAGCCTCAGGTCATAGTTACATTGAAATTTATAATTACCTTAAATTCAAACAGGCTACACTTTGGGAATTTCACATATAGTAATATATTGTGTGCATGGGGTTCTGATAGTCTTTTGTTAATAGCGATTAAACTTCATTGATTACATAACTTTAACAAACGAGAGTTTTCTATAGTAGGTAATAAGCCATGATTTGATGTGAATACTTCGAACCTTGAAAACATTTGCAAATTTCAGTCTTTGCATGATTTCTTATGTGAATATTTGATAAAAACACAAGAAAAAAACAGATTAAAGAGAGAGTGGCTTCAAATATTATGAAAACAGAAAGTGAAACAGAAGAACATGAATAAAGTATCACATCCTGTTGGCGACGTTGATCATTCCTTAAAGAGGATTTCTGGTCGTGTGCTTCCTGATCTAATATTCCCAAACCTTTAACGACAGTTGTTCTGGAGAACTCCCTACTATATTTAATTAATTTCTACAAAAGCAATGAGGAAAATCAATTTTTTCGCAAGTTATTAGATAACGCACTGCACTATAACTAGTATATGTAATATCTAAGCAGAGCAAAGAAAACAGAAGTATAGTCTATTTGTTTACATTTAGTTTTAGAATAAAACAGCATGGTTGGCTTTTTGGTTAGTAATACTATGAATGCAGTGGCATTTACAACAGTACAGCTTTGTTTGGTATCATTAACCGAAGGAGCGACATCTGCGGTTGTTCCTGGTGAGAGGTATCGTGGTCCCGTGGTACGGGTGGTGGGGATGATTGGACAACAGCAGTGTGTCCGGGAATGTAGACACAGACCCAAGCTGTGTCGAGGAGTCAACTACCAGAAACAGGAACTACTTTGCGAACTCGTGTCGGCCATCAACGAAACGGAACCCAAACTTGATTATGTTCGAATTGAACTCGATCAGGTAAGTTCTGTCTTTATATTTTTCTCCCTTGATCAGGTAAGTTCTCTCTCTTTCTTCCTCTCTCTATTTGTCTCTCTCTGTCCTTAATTTAAAATGTGCCTTACATGATGCACATATAACATTTATATAGAATTATTTGCTCTGATATGCAAAATGTTGTTTTTATCTCTATATGTCTCAAATTTCGAGTCGGAAATGAGATTTAATGCAATACCATATTGCATAATGATTATGTCATTGTAACAAATAGTATGCCTAATGTACAGTGTTCTTCGATGTTGACAGTTTTAATTTTTAAATAGTACAAATTTCAAATGTGATATATGATCATGGTATCGCGAAAAATCACACTATAAAACAAATCGCAATCAATTTCAGCATATGATGTTCAATTTGGGCGTGTTTTGCATAGCAAGTGTTTGCGAGCGTTCTGATCACTTTTCATTGGATAGAGGAAATATTAGGGAAAGCTTCAGATAACCCGTTTATCTTAACAAGGTCCCTGTCTATTTCTTTTCCCTAATATCAACTACCGTGATTCTCTTGTAGAATGACCATGTTCCAGATGAATGCATGTCATGCTCTACTGACGATCTGTGTGTGACGCTCTCCAGTAAAAAAGTCCATTGTATTCGTGGTCAGTTTACTACTTGTCTTTCATTACATCACTGCGCACTTACTAAGTTCATTCAATACATATATTTATTAAAACAATATTAAACAGATTGTTGTTGGTTTACTTGGTAAGTGTATTTGATCCTCTATTTGATTCATATATCACAGAAACAACCTCACTGGAGTCGGCATTCCAAGCAACCTTTACAGTTTTTGCTCTTAAAAAATAGTGTATCTGTAACATTGACAGACATTCGACACAGAAATTGCCTTAAGTTTTTAGAATGTATCAAATGTAATACAAGAAACAAAACCTCTTTATAAACTCAATATTATACTCATATTGACTTACTAACATATAGAGTATCCGATCAGATCAGGCCAAATAAAAATGCTAGGCCCTTGGTTTACTTCCGGGTTCTACTAGAGTGCAACTAGAATAAACCCCAAATAAATCCCGATCAGAAGTAGACCCTAAAGTAAACGTTACATGTGTATTGGAATATACAAGGGGTGGGATTTACAGGCAATAAAATAATTACATGAAAGATGGGTCTGCTTTACATTTCAATGTTTAAAAAGTACCCCAAAAGCAAACTCCAAGAAAACCTAAAGTAAACCCCGAGTGCACTCAAAGTTAACCTCAACTGGACACAACTTTTTAGTAAGTAAACCCGGAATAAACCCAAGTAAACCCATAAAGTAAACTTAGGGTAAGTAGGGATTCACAATTGTGTTAGGTTGGTTTGATCGGTATTGTAAATACTTTGATTATCATACACATTTCATAATACCAATTTACGTTTTCTGTGTAATCAATTGTTGAATAACGACATATTTATCAAAAGTTCACACCTTCCTAACGAAACAAATATATACCATAGGCGTCGGATCCGGGGGGGGGGGGGGGGGGGGGGGGGGGGCTAGGGAGGTCTTAGCCCCCCCCCCCCACACTTA